>NW_018020968.1:57872-63518 GCF_002006095.1 Pseudomyrmex gracilis | reverse complement strand
GTACGGTGTCGAATCGTACGGTGTCGAATAATTTGGTGTCAAATAAATCTGTGTCGAATTGAGCGGTGTCGAATCGTACTGTGGTCAATAGAGTATCACCCATAATCTACACAAAGACGCGTATTACCATCTTTTTTTTTTTACCAACACAACCGGGCTCGCATATTTGGATGTACTCGGCCTAGCGACGCCTGCTCGTAGTCACTCATCAACATGTTTATTTACTAGTTNCTTCTTTTTCGGCGCCAGTCTCCGTGGCCGTTTGTATACGGGTATATCGTCTTTCAAAATTACGTCGAGTTTGATACCTACATGTTTAGTTGCTCGCGGAGTGTATTTGTCAACAATTTCCTCGATTCTATGCTTTATCTCATCGTCGTTTATGTTATCGATATTTACTTGACGTCGTAAATTATCCTGATTTTTGAATGTCTCAATAGCCTCAATGTAAAATATTTTGGGAACATTATCAGAATTGTTTATTGTAGCGGACTTATTTTCTTGTTTTACTATCGACACTTTGGAACCGTCTAATTTTATTGTAGCACGTCGCAAAAAATCCGATCCTAAGATTAAGTCATGACTAAGACAACTATCAGATATCACATGCATGACAAGCTCAAATGTTTCGCCATCGATTATGACGTTGTTTACAAAACTGCCTAACTGTCGTTACAACATTTGTTTCTATGCCTTTGCATACTATTTCAGGACCTGTTAGAGCCTGAAGGCCCAATTTGATATATTGCTTTGCCGTTATTAGATGCAAATCGCTACCGGTATCGAACAATGCAATTATTTTCTTACCATTAATCGCAACCGTCTTATAAACACGATTATCTTGCTGTATTATAGCATTACAGTTATTAACGTTGCTGTCCTTCTTATTGCATTTTGCCGCAATATGACCAAACTGACCGCATTGAAAGCACTTGGTTCCTTTTTCCTTGAGGGGACAATTCGTACCCAGATGATTCTTCCCGCCGCAGTTGTAACATCGCTTCTCTTGGTGATTTTTCCCGGACGTTTTGCCTGCTTCTTTCTTCGGCTTATTCTGCTGAGACTTCTGCGTCTGAGGCGGCAGTCTTCTCCCTTGCATTGTTCCGTTCTTCATATGCTCGTACTGCACTAATTCGGCTCGGAGCTCTTTTATCGTGCGCGCACTGTACAAAATGCTCTTATTAAACGCATCGTCTTGAATTCCATCGATGATATAATAGATCTTGGCTTCTAACTCGATATCGGCGTGACTCGCACATTCTAGTATACGGTACATGTACTCTTGAAATGATTTGTCACTTCTTTTTCTCGCGCGAGACAGTTTCTGATGAACGCGTTTGCTATTCACTATCTCACCAACTTCCGCGATCAGCGATTGCTTCAATTTTTTCCAGGTTTTGGCACACTGTTCGTAGGTGACAAACAACTTCGCAGAACCTTGCAATAGTTTTTTTGCGTAAATTATTTTCTGCGGCTCCGTCCACCCGCAGATTTCGGAAGTTTCCTCGAATTCATCAAGCCACTTACGAACGTTTTGCTTGCCGTCTCCGCTAAAGGTCTGCACAGAATCTTTGATATCTCTAAAAGATAAAGATTGAACAGCCGATGTAACCGCTCGTCTTCTTTGTCGCGCATTTCCACTATTAACTTCCTCATTTCCTTCTTCACTTTCGCTGCTATCATCGTCGTCACTACTCTCGTCGTCGTCGTCATCTTCGTCGCCGACGTTTCTGCTATCGGCTTTTGCTTGCCGAAGAGCTGTTCTCAAACGCTCTCGTAATACAGCTTTGCTGCCACTAATGCCCAAGTCTAATTTTCGTACCTCTTCTTTCAGCTCGTCCATCTTTACCGTATCTATGTTGGTTATACGCCTTTCAGTTTCACTTGTCGTTCTCGCAGCTTTTGTCGACATTATCGACGTTTCTCGTAACGCACTCGCAACTTGCAGGAACTCGCAGACAATCAGCAACAACAGTTCGAACTTGTAACTCACACTTGCANACGACACAATAGCTCACTTGTATATATCACTTTTGGCTGCTTCTTCGAATGCACTCGCGTGATCTAGCAATTGACACGACGGCTCGACTGGTTGCATCAATCCAGGACGAGCCCTCAAAATTTGTAGAATGGTAATATGAAAGGAGGATTAGAGCAACCCACAAGGCTCGATTTGTTGTCACAAAAGTATATTTGTAAATAAAAAAGTACTATCAGATACAGTGTATGCAGTCTCGCTTCGTGTGTCGTCTTTGTCGTCTCGCTCGCAACGCACCTCTGAACCGATAGGCACACGTCCGTTACTCCTTTCTCGCAACTCTCTTCTCCAGAACGCTCTGCTTTGTTTTTAAGGGCTAAGCACTCAATCGGCTAAATAAACAAACAGTGCATGCCTTCGTCGTCGGCAAGGAGGGCGAGACATCGCAAGAGCTCGACAGTCGGCGAGAAGTAATAAAACTAAAAAGGCAGGGCGCCGGAAATATGAAGCCTTCCACAATACTTTTTTTACATATCTTATTCTAAATTGATTAAGACTAAAACGAAGTTGATCGGTTCAGTCGTTACCGAAATATTGCTTTGTGAAGATTTTTCTTGCCTGAATTTCGCATATAAGAGACACGGTGCGTTTCGCGCAGTTCAAGCGCCGCTTTGTTGCGTGTGAACTTGGCGCGAGGGACTACCGTGTCTCTTAATATAAATGTTTGCGTGGCCTCTTTGCGTAATATATTATTTCATTTTTTTTTCTCTAGATTTAAACTGTATCACTACACTTCTCATATAGCACAAAAAGATTGCAAAAAAATTGCAAACATCTTATTGCAATATTGTAATATTGCATAGTAATTGCGCGATGTAGATGCAATGTGAATGCAATGTCAAAGCAATATAAAAATGTCTGCCTTTAGCAAGATTGCGCTGCAATATCATGTCCATATTGCAGCGCAATACTACCATGATAAAAAAATAACCGGAATTTTTAATTTAAACCTCGCGGGCTTATCGGTTTAGAATTCTGTTGTTTATGTTGTGACCGGGGTTCTTTGGAAAATATGCTGTGTACTCACAGTAATCACGGTCGCCAGTCCGTTTATCCTCCAACGGACAAGGTTTAATTCTCTTTCTTTCTGTTTCAGGTCCCAACGCCGTTCCGGATGTTTCCAGGATGCTTCCACGGATCTCCAGGATTTTTTACACGGATCAGGATTCCTCGGACGGATGAAGAATGCACAAGGTAAGTATTGACACGATAACACTTTCGTTTTATTATAAACGTATATATATATGTATTTATTTCTCTTTCAGGAAATGTTACAAACACAGCACCTTCGCTCGATACTTTACTATTAATAAAATGTATTTTACAAACTTTATTAAATGCAAAATGTGTCATAAATGAGTTTATTCACGCGTTTATATGCTCGCGTTACGCTGCGTGTACCGTGCGTCGCGAGCGCCTGAATCCAACTAACTCTCCTCTTAACGCAGGTTCGCTCACGTCTCGCGCCTGCGCTCTCCCCACTCCGGGGTTTTGTGTATCACCCTTAAAGGATGATTTGTGTGTTTTTGTCATGTGTGTATGACTATTGTTTGTGTGCTTAAATGTGGTGTCTTAATTTTATGTTTTTGTGTGAATGTATGTATTAAGAGTTAAATGTGTGTGTGTGTGTCAATCAGTATGAATGCAGAGTGTGATTGATGTCTGTTAAAGTTCTTAAGGGTGTGTGTTAGGAAGCCATGTGTGTATGTGTTGGTAAGTATATGACTCTAAATGTGTGTGTTAACAAAAATGAATGTATGTGTGAGGATTGATGTATGGTATGGGTGTGTTTGGGACCGGTGTTGGCCCTTATATGTGTAGGTTTTATGTTGAATGTATGTTGTCCTTAAGGTGTGTAAATGTTTGTGTGTGCTTGGCAAAGGTGTGTGGTTTGATTGACGTGTCTATGTGTTCTTAATATGTTCTTGTGTGTGTATGTTTGAGTGGGGGGAAAAACTCTTCCTTACCGACTAAACTCTTCCTTAACACAAAACAAACACGCCGTTACCTTTTGTGCTCGTCTCNTACCACGTTCAACACAAAATTACTCTTTAACCCTACTCTAGGTATGAACATAAAACTAGCCATTAATACAAACTGAACGCTTTACTGGCCTTGCATCTCACTAACCTTAATAAAAAACAAAACACTTTCTCTTAATACTAACCTTTAGTTGATTACCACAATAAAACCAAAAATGAATCTTAACTAACATTACCTACCCTGTTAGTCTCGCACCTGATTAGGCTTAATAAAAAACATAAAACTTTTCCTTAACCTTAAACTTTCGGTTTTGTCACATATACACGTACCATAAAACAAAAAAAACTAAAATACTACCTTAATTAGAATTAACCACCCTGCTGGCTTCGCGCCTTACAGGCTTTAACAAAAACCACAATGCTTTTCCTTAACACTAAAGTTTTGTTACTGTCTCTACGTTTTCCGCTCCACTCTTCGCGGCCTCTTGCTGGACTTCCACCAACCCTTCTTCTGGCGCTGGCTTCTTCCGTTGTTCCACCGGCTGTGGCTCCTCCTGTCGTTCAGGTGTCCCCTCCTTTCCTGGCTGGGACCCCTCCTGGGGCCCTGGTGACAATGTCACGTTGGCAGCACTGTTACGGACACCTCTGTCAAGCTTCTGCTTATTAGCTGTTTATTTACCTTTATGACAGTGATTTTTTTACATCAAGTTTTTACGTCGCGGCGATTTTTACAATGGATTCAAAACTTGAACAACGTTCTTGCATTAAATTTTGCTATAAAAATAAAATTAAGTGTTTTGACACATTAAAAATGTTACAAAAGTGTTATGGTGACGATACTCTATCGAAAACACAAGTGTACCAGTGGTATGAACGCTTTAAAAGTGGTCGTGAAACTGTTGAGGACGATGCTCGTCCTGGGAGGCCATCGACATCGAAAACTGATGAAAACGTCGATGAATTCCGACAATTGTTGATCGAAAATCGCAAATTGACGATAAGGAAGATAGCTGAGACCACTAACATATCATTCGGATCCGTTCAGAGCATTTTGCGTGAAGATTTGGGTCTGAGGAGAGTCACTGCGAGATTGGTGCCAAAAGAACTGAATTTTGTGCAAAAATTGCATCGCGCTGAAATTTCAAAGGAGATGGTTTCCATGGTTGATTCCGACCCAACAGTCATCCAACGCATAATTACAGGTGACGAGACGTNGGTGTATGAGTACGACACGCAAACACGACATCAATCAAGTGAATGGCGAGCTAAAGATGAGCGAAGACCCAAAAACCACATCGATTTCAATCAAAGAAAAAAGTCATGCTTACTGTTTTCATTGACTACAATGGTGTCGTTCATCATGAATTCCTCCCAAAAGGCCAGACAGTCAACAAAGAATATTACCTAGGAGTTATAAACGGTTACGCGAAGCTATCCGCAAAAAAAGACCTGCTTTGTGGGGCAACAACTCGTGAATTCTCCATGACGATAATGCGCCATCTCATAATGCGTTGATTATTTGTGAGTTTCTCGTCAAAAACAACACCAATACCATTCAACAACCGCCCAATTCACCTGATCTGGCACCATGTGACTTCTTCCTATTTGATCGACTCAAAAAACCAC
>NW_018020968.1:51186-52872 GCF_002006095.1 Pseudomyrmex gracilis | reverse complement strand
CGTCAAAAACAACACCAATACCATTCAACAACCGCCCAATTCACCTGATCTGGCACCATGTGACTTCTTCCTATTTGATCGACTCAAAAAACCACTACGAGGAACTCGTTTTGAGAGTGTGAAGGCAATAAAGCTAAAATCGCTGGAGGCACTAATGGCTATACCAAAAACCGACTTCCAGAAAAGCTTCGAGGGGTGGATCAAACGCTGGCACAAGTGCATCGCAGCCGACGGGGACTACTTTGAAGAGGAAAATTTGAATTTTGAAGAATAAACATGTACTTTTCTTTTTATGAATAAATTCCGGTTATTTTTTGATCATGGTAGTATACCTGCAACAATAAATAAAAATATTTTGTAAACTTTTATTAAATATAATTTACAGTACAAATGTACATAGTATACACTGTGACGTTTTTCTTGATGGTGACGAAAATTCCCGCGTCGTCCCGCCCGAAACGGAAAGATACGAGATCGGGACACGGACGGAAGTTCGCGAGATAGGAAACGCCTCAACAGGCAGGGAAGAAAAGAGTGTTAAACCGAGCAATCACTGTACCGAGCCGACGAATTCTTGGATGTAATTCTGGGCGCCAGACGCGTACTCGCGTCAAGATATGCGTCGCTCGACCCAATGGGCCGACTAGCTCTATTTAAACGGAGAGGGGGTGGGTCGGATGATAATTAATCACGGCTGTCCCGGACGAATCTCGGATTAGGTTCGCAATTAACCACACTGCAGATAGATTATAAGAAATAAACAATTTATTATAACACCGCGGAATAGGCAACNTAGCGAAAGAACAAAAAAATACAAAATAAAGTTCACCGTGAGGATACGGCGGAATCGCTTTGTCGCGGCGGCAGTAATTATAAGAGAATGAGAAGTAAAAGAAAATACAAAAATATAGGGACAAGTAACAAGACACAGTTAACAGACGGGATCTATCGCAAGACCAATGGCGGGTCTCGAGTCGTAATATCGAATACGTTATATCGTCGCGCTGGCTTCACTTACGCTATACACTCCAGGCGGTATGATAAAAATGGGAACAAGCGAGTTACTTAAAGCGTTCTCTAAGCTGACACCGGTAAAATGGTTTGATCTAGCCAACTCGTGCAAGTACACGGCGCAAAACTCTCGCCGAATGCCCGTCCCCGGACACCGTGCACTTAAGCAATCAAAAATCACGCAGCATGCACGTGCCAATGAACACACCCGAGCAAAACGCTCGCGAAGTCGGAAGAGCGTGTTCCCCGGAACGAGAGCTAGGCGCTCCTCGATCCGCGAGATCCTCTAGCACGGTACGGTAGATCTCTGATATGCGGTACGATAACAGTACGAAATTCTCTTTCTACAGCTCCTCCGATTCGCTCACCCTTCGCTTTAGGCAGGTCGCTCAGGGAAATCCACACCAAGATGCAATATAGAATGTAATAGCGGTACGATAGCAAAGAATGCAAGATTAATGCAGCAGCAAGTGAACAATAAGCTGAAATTATTACGCAGGACGCAGCACGTTACGATAGCGTTAATTCGGGATGCGATATTCGGTACGATATTCGGTACGCGGATCGATACGATACCCGTGCGAAATATGACGATAGCAAAACGATACACTCAACACTTACTTGTGCACGCGAGACGTAAAGAAATAACAAGAATGCTGCTTGGCGCTTTACTGG
>NW_018020968.1:49079-50351 GCF_002006095.1 Pseudomyrmex gracilis | reverse complement strand
CAGACTCGATGGTTCCTGATATCTCCTCCAGTAGAGTGTTCTCGATGTGGTGAGGCGCCAAGAGCATACAAATAAAATAATACAAATAAGCAAGTAAATCTAACGCACGCAAGCAAGCCCTGGAGGATCTTGGCGCTTCCCAGACGGTTCGCACCCCCGGACTCCCGCGATCATGAGAGCTTTTTGTGGCGAGGGAGGAGCGGCGCGACTACCACGTCACAACACATATTCAATTTATATGTATTTTTCTAAAAGTTTCTAATATCCTACTCTGTTATAAGGCAGCCTGTATGGTAAAAGAAACAAATTAAACTTAAAATATAAATGTTAATAATATACAAAACTAATAATATACAAAACTATTTCGTAATGTACAAGTACTTTTTACAGACTTATCAACTAATATATCACAAATCAATAGTATTATATAAAGCAGTTTGTACAACTATTGTAAACAAGGCAGTCTGCAACAAAAAATAAACTCAAATACATAAGTCTAAAACCACGATATAATCTCAAAGTGTAATTAAACATAATTAAAGAATAATATTATTTGTGTAGTAACTGGGCTACTATGAACCAATGTTGCAGGATGTTATGCAGTAAAAAACAATGTTGGAGCAAAACGTTTCGACTATTTATTTAGTCATCTTCAGTTGCAAGACTGTAATACAATTATTTGATTATACATATTTGTTGATCACTTTTGATAACACAGTATTGCGTACAAATAAATAGAAAAAAGAAAAATAATATAAAGAAAAACGCACCTATATATACACTTCTAAATTAACAAAGATTAAATTNTGTGTGTGTCGTGTTTAAATGTTTAGTACAAACTGAGAGTCAAAACATATTGAACGGTTGTCAGGTAAACATAGTGGGTCAATTTATAAAATTTGAGAGTCAGAGAATTTTATCGATAATCGGTAAATAAGATTTGTCAAGTAAGTCTGTGTCTGTCATAATATTTAAAGTGTTTTTTTTCATCTTTATGTGTAGCATTTCTGAAGTAGTGCGCTTGTAGAAATTTGTTTCTTTATCTAAAATTTGTACTGACTTCCAGTTAAAATTATGTTCAGTAGTCAAACAATACTCAGATAATACTGACGTTGTAGACTTTCTTTTAACGTAATGCATATGCTCTTTAATTCTCGTAATCAATTGTCTACCAGTTTGTCCGACGTAACATGCTTTGCAGGATTCGCATTCTATGTGATATACAACGTTTTTATTTTTATAATATAACGACGAGGAGTAGCCTCAGGTTCA
>NW_018020968.1:39336-47884 GCF_002006095.1 Pseudomyrmex gracilis | reverse complement strand
GATGGTGCCGATTTTGTGGCTTAGTGGATTTTGGGATAAGTAATTCAGATATCTTCCTGAGTAGGTAGGTTTGTGGTACCAGTCACAAACTATAATGCTATTTTTAAGGATTAAATTGAGATCTAAAAAACTAAGTTGATTGTCTATTTGTATTTCATGTGTGAATTTTAATCTGTTATCAAAGGAATTAAAAACTTTTAGAACGTCATCTATCTTATCTTTAGGTAATGCTAACGCGATGTCATCCACATATCTGAAGTAAAAAGGTATTGAGAATGTTAATAAATTTAAAGCTTTGAGTTCTAGGTCTTGTAATGTAATGTCTGCTATGATGGGGGACAAAGGTGACCCCATGGGTGTACCGTGTGTTTGTTGGTAAATTTTGTTATCGAAAGTAAAATAACGTTTTTATTTTGTTTTATTGGGACCGAATCTTTGTGTGTTTTAATACATTTATTTAACTCTCGGGGAACACACCTATTTTTTCAATCAAGAAGAACAATCTGGGTCAATTTGACCCTGTCCACTTTTTGAGATGCTACCATTTAAAATACATCTATCCGATTGGCTTGAAAAAATTTTTGGATATATTTTGAACAGTTTGGAATATGCCTATATAGTTTTAAAGTGTCGTTAACATTATTAACATTGTAAAAAAATATGTTATAAAAAAGGAATTTCGTAAAAAGAAAGACTTTTGAATAAAAAATCATTTTTTTATAGTTTTTAATATTTTAGGCTAAAATTTTATACTGATATTCTCGAGATGTATCTTTACTTGAAAAAAAAAACTATTCTATAAGGCAGTTTTAAAAAAGGTATTTATTCTGCTATCTGACGGAGGTCGTTATTTAGCGTGAAAAAAAATCATATATTTCAATAGAAAANTGACTTTTTATTTATCAATTTCTTAAAAAATATGATATTTGCTTACAAAAATGGATTTTTAAAGAAATACAAAGTATTACAACTCTTTTTTATTAATTTAAATATTTATGAATCACTCCGTCCCAGCGCAGTCGGTGCACAAGTAGTTGCGATGATCGTCGCACAATCGGCCGTAGGCAAGATGGGCATAGCATATTAGTTTTTTTGTCTTGCTTATATGAACAAAGTGCACATCTTACTCGTTTNAGTAGCTTTGGTCGAGTATTCTCTGGCGCAGCTTCTGAGTCCGTATTTAAAACTAGCTGAATACTCTTACGTATAGTAGAACGTAACGTAGGATTCTGCAGTTTTTCACGTAAGTATGGCTCGAGGAGGTGCATTACAAGCTGTTTTATCGCACTTGTAGCCGATAACTGTTTATTCAACTCATTATTATTAGCGTACTTGCAAGTATACAAGATCCTTGCATTCACTTGCGTTTGATCAAGCATGCCAAAGAAAAATCTCATCGGCCATCGTTTTGTTGCGCGAGTTGTAGTGTATTGTTGTGCCGGAATTACTTAGTTAAGAAATAGTGTAATAATAAGAGTATTATTGTTATTTCAAGTTATGAAACACTTGTTACTTTTTAGTATATGTTTAGCTGGCGCAATCTGTTTTTAAAAAGATAAGTAGTTAAGCACGTATTGCTTGATCAGCAGGAGTTACAGATTTGTCTCCGCGTGCTGATCAAGCAGAGTTGAGCGGGTGGTGCAACATTGTTTTGCTGTGACACGAGGTCATGCGGGCAAAGCAATGCTGCCCAGTGCCCCCAAAAAACAGTATAAAAAGACGCTGCGAGAAGACAGCGTCGGAATTAGTCCGAACGTCGTTGTACCGAAAAGAAGAATTGTATTTAAAAGTAATAAACTTCGTTTAAATATTAAACGAGAGGACTTTTTTCCCTGTACCTGCTGCCTATCCCGTCAAAAGAATCCGTTGTGACGGAGAGCACAACAGTATGCATGACACAGCTTGTCAAAAACGTCAGTACCACCTTTTGTTTTATTATAATATAAGACCATTTCTGGTTTTTTGTTTTCTCCGATACTCGATGTTGTAATCTTGGTGCTGACAAGGAGAACAATTTTGTTTTTTTTTGGAGTGAAACTTACTAAAGTAATATCTCCGCTGTGGCAAAATTTGGAAGATGGAACTTTTTTCGATGCTATTTTCATCTCATTCGGAATTTCTTTTTTATTTCTTTTTATCGTGCCAGTAACCCTCATGTTGTAAGGCTCTTTCAACATCTCTTTTAACAACGGTATTGTTGTGAACCAATTGTCGCAAGTAACAAATCGGTTCGTGCCATGAATTGGCGTGGTCACTTTTGTGAAAAAGTATTTTCCGGACGACTCGTTTGATGGATGACCCGTTTTTCCCAGATAGGGAATCCCATTTATCTGTAAATAGTGTGCAATGTTCTATTGAAAATNAATACATACGTAGAAGCAAAAAATAAAAATGAAAAACTTACTAAATAAAAAGTCTGAGCATCATTCAAGGTGATAATTTTCATACCATATTTATCTGGTTTTGATTTTATGTACATCCGAAATTTGCAGCGGCCACGATATGAAAGTAATTGCTCATCTACGGTCAAGTAATTACTGGGCTTATAATAGTATTCGCAATTTTGAATGAATCTATCCCATAACTCTCGGATAGGTGCTAGCCTATTATCTGGAGATCGTTCTTCTCTTTTATCGAAACGTAAACAATTACAGAGAAATAAAAATCTAGATTTTGGCATAACGCAGCGATACAGCGTGCATCCGTTAATATTGCTCCAAAGCTCTTTCACGTTTACATCATGTGACTTCCACATTCCCGAGTAATATAGTAAGGCGATGAATGCATTTATTTCTTTTAAATCAGTGACATGGTGATAAGTCTCCATAGTTTTATCTTCGGCTATCATTATAGAACAAATATTTTCAATTTGAATGTTTGTATAATCAACAATTTTATTTCGTATTTCTTCATCAAACAGAACATTCCAAAATTCATTGTATTCATTGCAGTTCTCAGCGCCATTTCTAGGTCCAGAGATTCGTTCATCTACACTCGCTCGATCTATAACACGCAAATGTAAAAATACACGTAAAACTAAAATTTTTCCGTCTGTAAAGCTGGTATACAAAAACATATAATAGAACGGAACAGTATGTATAATTGAGAGAGAACGACAGACTTGCAAAGACGCAATAAAATGAAAAAAAAAAGATTTTAGTGAGAGCAAGAGAGAATAAAAAATGATGCAGACATTTATACTGACTTGATACTTTCAAACGTGGTTTAGTGCTCCATTTGAAACCACTTTTGCTCTGTAAAGTCGTTGATGGTCTACCTCGAGCGCGCTTACGCTGCTCTAATATGCGCTGGTTTAGCGTTGTATTTTCAGCGTCTTCGTCTTCAGTATAAGCAGAAGATAAAGTTTCACTGTCGGTCTGTAATTCATCCAAAACATTGTCTTCTTTGGCAGAGTCTTCTTCGCCATCAATGTTCTCTTTTTCTTCAGTATAAAGTATAGCGTTCTGGAGACGCCGCGTTCGTAAATTGTATGCCATTTCTAAAATATATAACTCTNGCCTCTTGCTATAAGGCCGCTTTCCCTTCTGCACGTATTTTCATGCACGCACAAGTCTTCCCTACTATGCCCACGTCGTACTATGCCAGGGTGGAGAACGGCGGCTTCACTCTGCCGCAGTGCTCTCTCTCGTGCATCATGTCTCATCGCGCCTGTTCGCGCCTGTTCGCGCCTGTTTAAGGCTAGTATTACATTTGCCGTACGACAAAGATTTTAAGTATATTGATTGGCTATCCAATACAGTTCTTTATAAAACTCTATCTGATAGCCAATCAACATATTTAAAATCTTTGTCGTACGACAAATGTAATATTAGCCTAAGACGTGGAGAAGACCTCCACTATAAAGCCATTTCCGAGAATTGCCGCCCCTACAATGACCTTATAACGAGTGTCTACTGTATATACATATATACATATATATTATCCATGCTGGTAATATACTAATAAGCAATAATAAATACTCATTATTAAATTACCTTGATTTTTACACTGAACACAACGAACAATACACTTTTTCAAACAGAAAAATAGCACCACTCAAATCGCAGCATTTCGACACTTGGTACACTTCAGGGTCAAATTGACCCTGTATTGAATTTGAGCAACTGCCAAAAGTTACTGCTGGTTCACTTCACACAAAAAGCGGTTTCTACTTATAGTTAAGACTCTAAACTACTACCTGAGAACCTCGGACTTGCAGATTTCAAAACGGTTTTAAAAATATTTTGATCAAAGTCGACGAACAGGGTCAAATTGACCCAGTGTGTTCTCCGAAGGTTAAGCGAGATATGCATCTAGATGTTAATCTAATATTCATTTTATTAAGATTATAAGAAAGANTCTTATATTGTTCACCTGCGACCGGTATTACAAAATGGTTAACTTTATTAGTTGTTTGTGTGTCGATGTCAATGTCAGTGTTAAAATTATTTAATTTTATGTTAAACAGTGTTTTGAGTCGTTTATTAATAATTTTGAATATTATGTCTATTTTGTATAAAACTTGTTTTATACAAAACTTTTATAGCAAAATATTCTTTATTTAACCATATTAATAGAATTACAAAAAACGACATACTTTACAAAATTGTTTACAAAATGTATAAAAACAAGGTCTTTTAAACAATTCTATTAATGTAAGTAAATAGAAGCAATCATACCATAAACCTTTTGATATTTTTTATAAAATATTTTTTGATATCTCTAATAATTTTCGAAATACATCAACAAAAGCGCAAAACCACTTTACACATGAGGAGTTATTTACTCTTTAGAATCGATTTTTGGCCGCTACTGAAAATTTTTACATTCATGTAGTTATCTATACATGTGTACAAAGTTTTATTGTAAGAACATCTTTATGTAATCGCACATTACTACAATTTTGAAATAAGTTTTTTCTAAAATGTAATCTTAGCAATTTTTATTTAAGAAACTATCTTGCGTTATATACTACGATAAAGATAGTAATTTTTCAAATAAAAATGCTTTTATTCTCTGAATATTTCTATGTTGCAATGCAACGTGACTTGAGAGATCATTTATCATATTTATATTGCAGTTTTTATATTGCATATTGTATATGTAATGTATCTCGCACGTATCACCACGTAAGCACAGTGCGGAATAGTCATGTACGGTATATGTGAGAATAGTTTGCACTAATTTTTCATAATCAAAAGACTTTGACAAAANGATACTTTAAATAAATTAAAAAGTAAATAGGATAAAAAACTCCATATAAAGTAGAAGTATTCTGCCACGTAGTTTTAGTATAAAGTGTAGCCATCGAATTTAATGATTCATACATATGTAATATTAGATACTTTAAAGAAAAAGTACTTTTATTTTTGGAATGTACTTATATTGTTTTAAACAATATGTTATAAGTTAAAAGGGGTTATTTGAAAAATACTTAGTGTTAGTTTAATTGCAAGATAGAAGTAATTATTAAAGTATTAGTTTTTGTGTTAAAGATTAGTTGTTTCTTTAACGTGGCTCGTTTTACACCTTGAGGGACTGGAATCCGGCACGGATGTTCAGTCAGCAGTCACGGGGCGATATGCGACCGCGCGCTCAAGGACGTACCGGCCGAAGGTCGCACATGCGGCCGAAAAAATGCAATGGTCTGCATTGCACTTTTCGGGAACCGGATGTCGCCTGATTTTCCTNGGTCAATCACAAAGTGATTAGCTCGAGGATAAAAGCCGGTGCGACTAGAATCGTCTAGAATCATGTCGCGGCCGGAGGCTCTGTCCATCAGAGCATTGCTCGCAAGGACTTATTGTTAGAATATCGCGAGTGAGTAAAAAGTGTGACAAAAGCAGAGTTAGAAGTAAACGAGTTTATTTGTAAAATTTGGTTATTAGTAATAATAAAGAATATAAAATAATATTGAGTCTCCTCGGCGTCTCTCCCTCGCAGCATCCTTAACCTCACGCGAGGTAACAAATAGTGTAAAAAATGTAAGAAGTTTTTCGGCAAGTAAAACTTTCTACACATATTATTTATATATTATATATATTATTTATGTTTATTAAGTATATTTAATATTATTTATATTAATTATCTTGTTGATTTATATATATGTACATTATATATATTTATATATGTGTATATTGTATGTTATAGTTTTATCAAAATCACAATGTTGATAAAGTTACCTTAAATAAATAAATACAGGTAATAAAAAAAGTCTGTTACGAGCTAAATAAAAGTTCTTAAAATTTAATAATAGTAAGTTAACATAAACTTTGAACAAAGATAAACGTTTCGGTCCTTACTTGAGCCTTCTTTAGTATTGCAAAAAAATATATAATATTTAATTTATTACGTCATGTTGCAAAGACAAAGGAAAATTGTTAGATCTTACGAAANGAAGTCCATCGTAGAGGTTGTAATTAGTATGACTTCCTGAAAGAATTGTATATTATGTAGTCACGCACAATAAGAGAACACACAGATACGATATTTTCAGGTAGGTTTTTGTCGTTTTTCTCCCATTATCCATTGTGTCATAAAAAAGGCACAATTTTTAGTCTGATTGATCGAGCTATTTTATTGTCACATCCGGATTTCCACATGAAAAATATCACTTTTGTTATTAATATCTTACTCAACAATGGTTATCCTTTAGATTTTATTTTTAGTAATATCAATATCAGGATTAAAAACTTTATCTCTAAAAAATTTAATAACTCATTTGAGATAAGCTCTCTTACTCCGATTGACAGGAACTTGGTTGTTTTACCGTACATTAATAACATCTCTGAACATATCAGCACTATTTAAAAAAAAAAAACAAAAGTTATCATAGGTTACAAGTGTCTCAACAGACTAAATAAAATTATTAAGGTACATAAAGACCTTCTTTCCCATGACTCTAATACGAACATTATTTATAAGATCACCTGTACNAATTGTTGTGCGTCTTACGTTGGACAGACAAAAAGACAATTAAAGACTCGGATTAAAGAACATAAAAATGATATAAATAAGACTTCCCCACAGCTGTCGGTTATTTCAAAACGTAAACTTGATTTTAATAAAATAGTAGACTAAGAAATAGCTTCAAATATTTAAATAATGGTAAGGATGTAAATGTGGCCGTTGAAGCAAAAACACTGTTGTGATTGTGTAGGAAATATATTTGTTTACTAAGTTAACAAGTAGACGTTTCGACCCTTGTTTTGGGTCTTTATCAATAATCTAAAAAATATATGTTAAAAAATATATGTTAAAAGAAAACGCTGATCAAACGGATACATAATTATTACAATTAATGAGAAAAATAAAAAATGATCAAAAAACTTACAAGTAAATAATAAGATGTTAATAGGAGAAGTGTCGAACAAACACAGTAAAGTCGACAGGCGTCAATCTCACACGAACATGACAACAATTGTGAGGATCAAAAACAGTGAGCATTAATCCAATGAAATTCAAATTGTAACAGTAAAAGACTTTTAAGCGGATAAGGATTTAGTTATCGATAAACGGTAAGTAAGATTTATCTAAATTTTCAGTATCGCTATGCAGGTTGAGGCCATGTCTTTGACTTTTAATATGTAAAGTTTCAGATATTAATCTTTTGTAATAAGACCTTTCTTGATCCAGAATGTCAACTCCATCCCAGTTAAAGTCGTGGTTGTAATTGATTCTATGTTCTGTTATGACAGAACTCTGAGTGGAGTTTTTGTTAATGTGATTCTTGTGTTCTCTAACTCTGGTTTGTAATGTTCGACACGTCTGGCCAACTTGATTTTAATCATTCCTTTGACTGAAACAATACTCGAAGTTTAGACCATGAACGTAATTTTTATAAAAGATTAATTTCTGAGACCATACATATTAAAGAACAGACCCATGGGTTAAATTTAATTAATGACACCGACCTGCTTGACCACTCTTATTTTAAATTACTTGACACAATAAAATCTTCTAAATTTTAAATTTAAGAGACTTGTTTACCTTGAATTCACTACAGTAGTGGGGATTCAGATAAACTGTTGTCTTTTCTCTCTGTTCTCCGTTATGACTCCCGGCTTCTGATTTGTAAGGTAAACGTATCTGTGTGTTCTCTTATTGTGCGTGACTACATAATATACAATCCTTTCAGAAAGTCATACTAATTACAACCTACGATGAACTTCCTTTTGTAAGATCTAACAATTTTTCTTTGTCTTTGCGACATGACGTAATAAATTAAATNTTATATATTTTTTTGCGATACTGAAGAAGGCTCAAGTAAGAAATGAAACGCGTTTATCTCTGTTCAAAATTTATGTTAACTTACTATTATTAAATTTTAAGAACCTTTGTTTAGCTCGTAACAGACCTTTTTTATTACCTGTATTTATTGTTTTAATATCACAAGCGGTTACTCATAAGTTATCGTATTTATATTATACTTTGTGATTTAAAGTTATCTTATTACTGTAATCTAAACAGATAAACTAATAAATGAAATATTGGGTAGTAAGAGCCGTTTGCAGGATGTTATGCAGAATGTGCTTCAATATATGTATAT
>NW_018020968.1:23218-39034 GCF_002006095.1 Pseudomyrmex gracilis | reverse complement strand
CTGAAGTCTTTTAAACTAATAAATGAAATATCGGGTAGTAAGAGCCGTTTGCAGGATGTTATGCAGAATGTGCTTCAATATATGTATATGTATACACATATACGATGAAATAATTTTTTTCCTNCATATAGGATGCGGGATTTGCACCACGTATATGTATATAGAGGACCCCGTATANCCCCCTAACTAATTTTAAAATATTGCGAAAAAAACTCATCAGCCAGGAGTCGAACCTGGAATCTCCGGCTTTCCGGGCCGTCGCCTTCCCTGTTAGGCTACCGAGGCACTTGGAGTTTGTCTCGCAATACTTAGCACATCTATCGAATGTTGATCTGATAATAACGCCATCTTCCACCAGCGTAAATTTTAAATTAATAAAAATTTCATTTATTAGTTTAAAAGACTTCAGAGCCCGAAGAAATCTTCTTCTTGTTCTTTATTAATTTAAACAGATAAAGTTTAGGGTAGTTTTATTTAAAAATTGCTTCTTTCAATTTGCTATTATATATAATTTATTACTATTTATATAATGTATTATACACATAGTATATTTTTATATATTTGGTTATAGTTTTTTATTTGTAATTTGTAATAGAAGTCAGTTATTTCGCTTGGTTGAAGGTGTCTTCCCATTCCTTAAATTGTGGCGGATACCATGCAGTAACTCTATAGTTAGACAATAGTTTCCATTAGAACTATCACATCATGTGTTGACAAAGCATGTTTTATAATGTATAAAAATATTTATTATTACACAAACATTAGCAATAAACTCTATACTTATTTGAATAAAAATAACTCTATACTTATTTAAATAAAAATAAGTATAGAGGTTTACTTACAAACTTTGCTTTTTTATTGACAAAAACTTGTACATAGTGTTTACAATCATGATATTCCTAAAAAAAATGATGTATATAATAATATTTCTTGCACCAGGAGCAACGTATTATAGCGGGTGCTTCACATATAGAAAACCGTAGTATTTCTTGTATATTTTTTCCGGAGAAACAAAAATTTACTGGATTTTTGAACTGTGGTAGTTGTTCTTTGATGTAGCCACTTTTAAACCAAGCTTTAAACTATTTAAAAAGATTATGGAATTGTACAGAAGATAGTACGCTGTATATGCGTTAAAAATTGTAATTTGATAATATTATTTCTCAAATTTAAATTGATATAATAATATAACGCGATCACTAAATGTGTTCTCACAAAAGTTTTCTATACTCTAAATCCATAAACATCAAGAGATTGAATCATTCCTGTAGTTTGGTTTTAGTATTGTTAAAATTCGTATATCTTTATCCTTAGATGGCATAAACTTTTGTAAGCTTTCAGGACAATGTCCGCACCAAGAATCTATTAATAACACACTGAAGCTCCCATTTGCGGGGAAAAATACATTGTAAACCAAGATTGAAAATGTTATGTAGTTAATTTTTCTGATTTTGATGCTGCGATAAAAATATTTGCAGGTCTAAATAAAGTCTCGTCAACACGTGGCTCAATAGTTCCACTGGCTTCTTCCAATACCAAATAAAAAAGTGATTGTAGTTGTTTGCTTGCAGAAATTGTAGGTAAAATTGTATAGCTGTGTGTAATTGCTGATTATGAATAAACTATGGTTTCGACAGTTTTAACACTTTGTATTGTCAATGTTCTGCCTGAATGTATTTCTAAATTGAACTTACTTTTGTCTGTATTATATATATTTTGTGTTTCAAATAGATCTATAAATGATTTCAGTTTGATTTTGACAGAACTCATGAATTCTTGGAATGCAATTTGTAATTGTTCTTGAATTGTCTTTAATGAACGGTTTATAATTTTTGTCATTTTTCTTGACACAATCCCGTGTGTCCTTTTAAAATTTAATATCCACGTTGCTTCTGCTTTAAATTGAGGAAGATTACTTTGTTTGTTTGTTTCTAGCGCCCATTGTCGTAGATCTAAATCATGAATAATTTTGTTGTTGTTGTTAGCGTCTTTAAACTTTTCCAGAACATATGTAGAAATATCTACTAGTTTTTGTCTATGAGTATTATCTTTTTATAGAGATTGATCCTATCTATACAGCTGCGACAAAGACGTTATCTTCCTAAACCGACGTTGTACTGTTGATAGTGTAATGTTCCTTTATTCCACTTTTCCAGAACTCAACAGCTCTTCTCTTATAGTCATTATTAAAAATTTCTCCTTCTGATGTACAAATACCTTCTTCCTCATCTTCATCACTTTCTTCAAGTTTTTCTACTTTGTCTGCTACAACAAATTCTGCATCATATATATTTGCATCCCAATAATTATCAAAGTTTAATATAGTGTCAATCTGCATAGCAAATGATAAGTCATCATTGCATTTCGTATAATATCCTTTATAGTATCATGTAATTCGATTTCTTTATTATTTACAGATGTGTGTAAAATATTTGAAAGTTGGAATGAAACAATTAACATATTAATAACATTTGCAAGATTTACATCTACAATTTTGCTTTGTTACAATTTGTTATCTTTGTTAAAAATAACAGATTATTGTGAAACTTAAACGTTAAATAATCTTTTTTTGATTGAATCGTTACACTTGGTGGCTACACTTTATACTTAACCTACGTAACGAAAACCTTCATATCTATACAAAATGTTATTATCTTATTTACATTATTCATTATGTAGTGTCGAGTGCAACACAAACGTCAGCGCGGCATATTGTGTCTGACTAGTGTCCCTGGAATACAGAGTCTGGACATCTCCCTCAAAATGGCGTCTAAATGTGGTGGGGATAAGTAAGTGTGGCATCGTAAATGCAATAAGACAAAAGTTATAAAAGTGACTTTTTATAGGGACACTATTTATTATTATTAGAGACGTAGAGTAAGTAATAAACAAGATTTAATGTGTAATATATAAAACTTTATAAAATTTGTTATGAAATAAAAATATATTCATTATTCTTTTTTTAACCTAAAAAATANTGTCAAATGTAATCATAAATTTTAAGTACAGAATAAATTATGCCTCTATGCTGTGTGCCAAAATGTCAAAATTCATGGAAAAAAAATATTCTATGCATCGTCTGCCAACGAATGTCGAAAAACGACAAAAATGGATCAATATTGGTATAGATTTGGATTTAACAAAAGTCTATTTTATATGTGAGGTAAGCTTGACTTTTTTGATAAATTATATTAATAAACTGTATTACATATATTATATATATATATATATACTAGTTGTGTATAAATATTGTTTTAAATGTTAATTAATAATATTAATATACAACAGACACATTTTGCGATTGAAATGTGGGAAAAACCACGAATTGATGGTAAAAAAAAACTAAGAAGTACAGCAGTTCCTACCATTGTTAAACATAAAGTAAGTAGAGATTAGAACATAAGTTTAGATTGTTTTTATTAAAAGACGTGTTAAAATTGTCTTTATTAAAATGTATGTATTTTTTTAAAACGAGTTATTAAATGTACAAGTATTAATATATAGCTATCTATTACAGACTGAAAATAACATAAGAATAACAAATCATGAAAATCTATCACATAATATGATATTGAAGGAAATAGAAGATATTAATGAACCATGTATCCAAAATGTAGACGGAATACATGAAGAAATACATAAAGATGTGAAAGAGAAAGTAGAAAACTCTATTTCAGAAGCAGCCATATCTGTGTCTTTACCCTTTGAAGCAGTTGACATAGAAAAAGTTTTAAAAAAAACTGAAGAAACAAAAATAAAACTAGAGAAAGCTAATGTTAGTATTAATAAATTAGATAAGTCGAACAAGATTCTGCAAAAACGTGTAAAAAGGCTAATATGTGAAAAAAGAAACTTAGCTGTAGAAAATGAAATTCTGAAACAAAGCAAAAACTTTAGTAAAATACTAAATACAGATCAAATAAAAGCTCTCAATTTGCGATATGTACGAGGTCACGAATGGCCCAACAATACTATTAAAAAGGCTTTGCGATTAAGACTATTGTGTGGTAATAGCGGTTATCAGAAATTGATAAGTCAAGGCATTCCATTACCATCAGGACGTACACTTAGAAGAAGATTACAGGATTTTGATTTTAAACCTGGAATTTCCGATCAAATATTTGACATATTAAAACAACGAGTATCACAAAGTACAGATGATAGAGAAAAAGATTGCATGCTTGCAGTAGATGAAATGAGTTTAATGTCAGGCGAACAAATCGATCAAAGTACAATGTCGTATATTGGCCTTTCGACCCTTCCTGATACATGTGGTAATTATCCAACATATCCAATATAAACGATTCAATAATTGACTTGTGTATATATTTTTATTTTTTCTCTACAGTACATGAATGTAACTTTAAACCTCATTTGACGACTTACTTTCTATCTTTTCTTAATTTTCCATTTGTATTTTTTCTTTTGCATGTGACTTTTTTCTTTCTGCTTCTTGATAAAGCGCCGCCGGTGCGGTTCTCGGTTTCCGTACCGGTAAGAGACTTTGTAATGACCGCGCTACTCGCACAGATTGTACGCCGCGTTGTTGCAAACGCCAGTTACCGAACATATGTTTTGCTCGCTTTTACATAATATTTATTTGACTTACAGTAGTTGACCTAATTCCGCTTACAAGAGTTGTATCTGTGTAGTGTTGCTGACTCAGCTTTCCTCGCACCGCTGCTGCCGCTGCCTCGCCGTTTTGCTGGTTCGTTGTTTCGCTGCTTCTCTGCTCTGCTGCTACCGCTGCTTCGCCGCTACTGCTGCCTCGCTTGCGTTGACTGCCTTGTCACCTTTGTTGTTTTTTTCGGCTGTCCTTTGCTGGTTCCTTGGTGCCCTTCCTGGCCCTTCCGTCACAGCTGCTTGTCTGCTTGTCGCTTGCTGCTTTCGGAGTTTTCCGGCGGTAGATTTTGTTTTTTGTTCTGCTACTGCAGTCTGGCCGCTTCCTTATCTCCGCCTTGTGTCACTGCCCGTCGCTTGCGTTAGGTCAGTGTTGCCGTGTAACTTGAGACTGTGAGCTCGCAGTGTTTTTCTTCTTCTTTTGAACCCGTAGTTCGCAAGACACTCTTTTAATGACTGTTTTTTTTTTTTTTTTGTTTCAGGAGCAGTATTTAACGGAACGGGATTTCAGCACATATATATTTTTTGTACACATATATGTTTTTATAATTTTTTTTTCTTTTAAATATACCCTTTTTTAAACACTAGAACTCAATCGTTCTCGCTCCTTTTTTTTCTTTCTCATCCAATGTCCGTTTCCTTGATCTAACCGGAATCTCCTGCAGAGTCCCGTCCTTGACACGCGGAATGAGAGATCTCACCGCTGCCACCAAAATTTGTTGGATGTCGAGAAGGTTGGGTGGTAAAAGATTAAGTTCTATGTTTGAACTTATATTATTATCTTTATTATTTTGGTTACAATATTCCTTACGTTCCTTACATGGATGTTCCTCACTGTGGTAAACTCTCCGGCTTGCGGAGCCACACACAGTGAGCTAGCAGTTCAATCACGATCTCTGCCCTGCTTCATCCACGCGATCGATTTATAGTAGATCGATTGCGCCGATTCAGCAGGCCCACCGGTTCTAGCAACGGCCGTGCTAGTTATCGGTGCCGGTGTCAACACATGCTGCGTTGCACTTTGGACAATGCGGCGATGTGTCGCATCTTGTGGCAACTAGCAGTTCTTCCTAGAACTGCTTCCTCGCAACCTAACTAGGTCATTGAGCAATAACAGTGATGTCTCATTACATTGCTCAATGGCCTCACTTTACTTTACTTTTACTTTAAAACTGCCGCACAACAACAGTATAGTAGATGCGTTAAATATAGTAGCGCCGTTGAAAAAATTTAGAATTCCGAAAGTATAGAAAGGGAAAAAGTGACGCAATAAAAAGTTCTTAGACGCAATAAGAAAAGCAGCTGATAAAAGAGATAAAACATACAGGAAAGCACTTTGTCGCGGGGGGAGGAAGTATTAATAGCTTCTTCTTACCATTAATAGGGCGCAAGCCCATGCCTACCGGACTGCCTCTGGGTCGATCAGAAAAAGAAGTACCGGGGCAGCCCTAAAAGGGCGGAAGGTGAACACCGCAAGGGTTTTAGTGAGTATTCCCCGCCGGGGCGCGCTCTGGCAGGTTGAGTCCCACACTACCCTGGCCCACACCTAGTCTGGGTCAGGGTGTGCGTAAACGCATTTCCTCTACGTAAAAAAAAAAAAGAAATACAGGAAAGCATATGACAATACTGAGCAAACTTGGATGCAGTATGAAATTGGAAAAAATACAATAGTAAAATTACAAAGAAAAAAAAAGAAAAAATATTATAAAAATATAATAGATTCTAATAAGGATGATCCCACGACAATGTGGAAAGCATTGGAAGAAATAATTAGAGGCGAGCCAGTGGGTACAAAGGTAGTAAAAAGTATAGATTTTAAAATTTTAGGTGATACTGAAAAGTGCAATATAGCTTATAAATTTAATTTATATTATATAAAAAGTATTAATAGTACAGTACGCTCTATAAGTAAGAGTGAGTTTAAAGATACAAGTAAGAAAATTATTTATATTATCGAGAGCAAAAAAGTTATGAAAAATTTTGAGGCGATTAATGTCAGAGAAAGTTGTTTTAGAGTTAGAACTAAAAAAAAAAGGTACAGATCATTGAGAGATGATTGCTGTCCGGAAAGTTGGAAAACCTCCACAATAGTACCGATTCCGAAGATAGAAAAAGCGAAAAAAGCAAGTGAGTACAAGATTATTAATATGTTACCAATGTTTGAGAAAGTGTTAGAGTTAGTGGTGAAAAAACAGCTTAAAATGTACTTAGAAACTAATGCTATTATAACAGAACATCGGGATTTAAAAAACATTATTCGTGTGAAACAGCAATTCAAACTGTCTTTGATGAGTGGAATCTAGTAATAATAAGTAAAGGAAAATTAGTCAGAGTAATTTTCATGGATCTTAAAAGAGCGTTCAAAACAATAGACAGGAAAAGATTATTAGGAAAACTGTATCAATACGGAATTAGAAGTGTAGTCTTGGAATAGCTCAAGTCATATCTAAGTAATAGAAAACAACAGGTACGGTTTAATCATAGATGGTTTAAATTATTGACAACAGAATATGGAGTACCTCAATGATCGGTACTAGGACCTTTGTTGTTTATAGTGTACATAAACGATATAATTAAGATATGTCCCAAAGGATGCAATATAAAAATGTTTTCTGATGACACACTAATATATGTAACTGGAGAAAGTAGCGCGAATCTAGAGAGGAAAATGAATACAGTATTTAATATAGTCGAGCAATGGATGATTGTAAATAAGTTAAAAATAAACGCGAGTAAAACATAGTGGTAATTAGACGTTACACATGGTAATTAGAAGTATAAGAAAAGAATTAAAGGGTAATATTACACTAAAATGTTTGAATGATATTGAGATAGAGCGTGTAGAATCAATAAAATATCTAGATATAATTATTGATGATAAATTGCGGTTTAAAACTCATTGCAATTATATGTTAAAAAAATAGGCAAAAAACAAGTTTTTTACATAGAATAGATCATTATGTATTGGCGTACGCTAGGTGTATTATATACAGGGTCTTTCAATAGAGACGCAGAACTTTGGTAGATCATAGTAGCTATGTTGTTAAAGTAACATCTGTCAAATTTGTTGTGAATTGTTTAGTATTGTATGGCAAATCACCATGGAAGGTTCTAGTGTTGAGCAACGTATGCAAATCATAAAATTTTATTATCAAAATCAGTGCTCTGTTCGAGAAACGTTCCGCGCATTACGTGATTTTTATCCTCGCCACAACCGTCCTTCCGAGTCGATTATTCGACGTTTGGTGGCCAAGTTCGAGTCAACCGGTTCGATAAATAATCAGCCAACACCAGTAACCACCAAAACGCAAGGTCTGCTGAAAACATCGCTGCGTGATAGTGTACAGGAAAACCCGAGGCAGTCAATTTCTTATCGTTAACAAGAACTTGGCCTTTCTGCGACTTCAACTTGGCGAATTTTGCGTCGGGACTTGGGTCTGCACCCCTATAAAATTTAACTGACCCAGGAACTTAAGGTAAACAACCATAGCCAACGCCGTGTGTTTGCTGATTGGGCTCTGGAGCAGTTGGAAGTTAACCCAAATTTCGTCAAACAAATCATTTTTAGCGATGAGGCCCATTTTTGGATGAATGGATATGTGAACAAGCAAAATTGTCGAATTTAGAGCGATACCAATCCATGCAAGATACACCAGCTCCAAATGCATCCCGAGAAAGTCACTGTTCGGTGCGGATTTTGGTCTGGCGGAATCATCGGTCCGTTCTTTTTCCAAAACGAAGCGGGCGTTGCCATAACCGTCAACGGCGAGCGCTACAGATCGATAATAAGGAACTTCTTGTGATCTAAATTGGATGATATAGATACCGATGACATGTGGTTCCAACAGGATGGTGCTACGTGCCACACAGCGCATGCCACGATGGACATTTTGCACGANCGATTTCAGGGCATGGTTATCTCGCGCGGCGGCGACGTGAACTGACCACCGAGATCGTGCGATTTAACGCCTTTAGACTTCTTCCTTTGGGGCTATCTCAAATCGCAGGTCTATGCGAATAAACCGCAAACAGTTGATGCTCTCAAAGTCAACATAGCAAACGCCATCCAGAAAATTCAGCCAGATTTATGCGAAAAAGTCATGGAAAATTGAACCGCCCGAATACGTGTCATGAAGCGAAACCGCGGCGGACATTTAAGCGACATTATATTTCATACTTAATTGCCATAAAATATTCTTTCAAATAAAAAAAAATTGAGTGGATATCTCACACACAACTTGTTTTATATACATTTAAAAATCGTCGCCCTTATTGAAACACCCTGTACAAGACAAGTATAGCGCCACACTTTGAATAATGTTCAAGTATAGCGCCACACTTTGAATAATGTTCGACGCTATTAATAGATATGGGCGAAACACAATTACGTCAGTTGCAGAAAGCACAAAATCGGGCTATGAGAGTAATATTGCAGTGTGATAGGTATACCAAAGTAGGATATATGCGGGAAACACTACAGTTTATGTCTATAAAACAAAGATTATATTATAATGTATGTATATTTATTTTTAAGATTTTATAAAATATGTTACCGTTAAGAGATAGGTTAGAAATAGTAGAAAACTAAAGAGAAACGAGACAGGTTGGAGATATAAAGATAAAATTTACAAAAACTAAGAGCGCACAAAAAAGCATGTTTTATAAAGGAATAAAAATATATAACGTCTTACCAGCAGAATAAAAAGTAGCGAAAGAATCGAATTATATAAAAGAGCGTTGAGAACATATGTTGTATCAAATGTCTGTTAAATTTGTTTTTGAAATAGCTGAGAAAGCTAAATAAAGATCAATCAATCAATCAATCTCTTTCAGTCTCTCTCACTCTCTCTCATACTCTCTATCACTCTTTTTCACTCTCTTTTCACTTTTTCTCGCACTCTATCGCACTGTCTTTCACTTTTTCTCACACTCTCTTGCACTCTTTCCCACGCTCTCTCACTATCTCTCACTCTCTCTCACTTTCTCTCGCACTCTCTCTCACTCTCTCTTGCATTCTCTCGCACTCTCTCTCGCACTTTCTCGCACTCTCATGCATTCTCTGTCACTCTTTCTCGCANTTTCTCTCACTCTCTCGCACTCTCTCTCACTTTTTCTTACTGTCTCTCACTCTCTTGTGCACTAAGTTTTACTCTCTCGCACTCTCTCTTGTGTTATTTTTATCTCTCTGTTTCTTTTTCATCACATATTACACTTTTCTTCTTTTTCTTTTAACGCTTTTATACCGCCATCTCTTGGAAGCATTAGGTACATGCACACATTTTTGTGACATTGGAGATGAGGTCATGAACATGATAAAATTCCATATATTTGGAAGAACATTTTTATTATCTTTGAACAGAAGACACAGACAAAAAAACACATAAACACTTTGTTTTTTAATTTTGTAATCCGAATTGATTGAGACTAAAAAGAACTCAATCGGTTCATTCGTTATTGAGATATGAATATGTGATGTTTCACAATTTCTTTCGGAAAGTGATTTTCGCGTCTAATAGGCACAGTGCGCCTCGCGCAGTTCGTGCGCCACTTTGTTACCACTACCGTGCTTCTTGAAGTAAATTTATTTAACCGACAAAAAGTAATAACCATGTATTTTTAGTGCATATGCATGTACACATCAAGATTCTTTACATGTTTGCATCGCGTATTATTGTAACATACCGTCTCATTAATTTTCTTAAAGAAAATTGAGGTACTAGGAACACACTTAAAAAAAAAAACATATAAGATAAAAGTACCGATTGCCGGACATGTCCCAGTATCCGGACAATGACATGAAAATTTATTATTATAAGTTTAAAATAAATTTTTAGTACAATATCAAAATTTTATTGGGAAATTCTTAATTTAAAAATATTTATATAGTAAAATATGTTAAATATTAGAAAAATTAACGTCCAGAAAAAAAATAAATTGTTATATAATTAGGCAAAGAACATATTTTATGAATGGTTTTAACATTTTCTTAAGAAAATTTATCTAGCTTATTAAAATAATTTCTATTTTATTTCATGTTTTTACTTTTTAAACAAAGTTTTAGTAATATTATTTAAGTCAAAGAACATGTAAAACAATTACAAAAATGCTTTTAATTGATATAAACAATATGTTTTTAATAACTTTTTTAAATTTAGTTACTGGTACAGTAATATACGTATCTGCCTAGTAACTGACATGTGCTTAGTTATCGGTACAACTTGCTTGAACGACACATTATTAGAAAGTACTAGTAGCTAAATTGGATTATTCTGAATTGCTTTTAAGACTTATTTTGTAAGTATTTTTATAAATAATGTTATTTAATAGTATTATAGTTCAATATCTTCAAATATATCTTGTACTAGTTTGAAAAGATGTTTTAATTGACAAGAATGCCATGCATAACCTTACAATCTGCATTGACACTAAATAAGTACATATTTTGTTCTTTAGAATAATACATATGCCAAAAGTAGTACAAAAAAAATACACTTAAGAAATAAATGCTGCTCTAAAGCATATAAACAAGGGTATGTCATTAAAAGAGACAACAGAAATGTATAAAATACCGAAAAGCACACTTTATTGTAAAGCAAAAAATATCTATTCTGTCGAGTGTTCTAAAAGCCCATAACTATTTTAACGAAAGAAGAAGAATCACAAATAACAGAATGGATAATTTACTGCTGCGATAGAGGTTTTCCAGTTAGTAAAAATTACCTTCTCGATACTGTGCGTTCATTAATAACTGAATTAGGAAGAAAAACGCCTTTCACAAATAACAGGCCTGGTAGACATTGGTACGAAGGTTTTTGTAGACGGCATCCTGAATTATCCATCAAAGTAGCTCAAAATTTGACACATACACGTGCTTCAGCTACAGAGAATGGTTTAAGAAATTGGTTCGCTGAAGTGCATGAACATTTACAAAAAAGAAATCTTGTAGAAATTGATTTATCCAGGATATTTAACTGTGATCAGAGTGCATTTTTTTTGCCCCAAAGCTTATCAAGTTATTGCAAAAAGAGGATCAAAATCAGTTTATAAAGTTATTGACGGAGACGAAAAAGAAAATTTAACAGCGCTTTTTATGGTAAATGCTAAAGGAGAAATGGCTCCACCAATGATTTTATATTGGTACAAGCAAATGCCATATAGTATTATACATAAAATCCCTTCTGGATGCAGTGTTAGTTCAACAGAAAAAGGATGGATAACAGCCGAATCATTTTACGAGTATATAACAAATGTGTTTTATCCATGGCTAGTAGCTAAAAAGATTACAATGCCTATAGTCTTATATGTAAATGGTCACTCATCTNATTTAACTATGCCATTAAGTGTCTTTTGTCGTCAAAATGGAATTGAACTTGTAGCATTGTATCCAAATGCGACTTATATACTTCAACCTTTAGATGTCTCAGTATTTCATCCTCTACAACAATCCTGGAAAAAGACAGTAGATAATGCTCCTCAGCGTGTGCAAAAAGACAAGTTTGCTCCATTATTAAAACAAGCAGTGGATTCTATAAATCTAGCTGAAATAGTTCAAAATGGATTTAAGACTTGCGGTTTGTGGCCCTTTTCAGAAGAGGCTATAAATTATAACATTCTANATAAAAATAAAAAACAAGAACAGATGCTTGAACAACAAAGTGATAGTTCCATTCATGAATCAAACAGTTATAAAGAAGATTGCAAGAAACACTTAAAATTTTTTGAAAACTACATTAGCAATACTTTGTTACATAAATTTAAAGATGCAGAGATCGATGGCTCTCCAAGTGTATTTATTGATATAAAAAATGAAAGATTATATGAGTATTAGAAAATGATAAAAGGATTATGTGGTACATTAGATATCTAACGATTTTTAAAGCTGAAAGTTAAATCAATATATAAGGCTTTACGAGCCGTTTCCAAGTTGTTGAGCGGAAACTGTACGTGTATATATATATATATATATATATATATATGTATATATGCATACACGTGTAACAAGTTCACCTTGTAAATTTTTTTACAAGTGAATATTTTTTTAATTGAAAACTCAATTCTTAAATTTATACGGGATGCTGGATTTGCATCTCACATATGACAGACCCCGGATACCCCCCTAATTTTTAAAATATTGTGAAAAATATATATATACATATATACATATATATATATACACGTACAGTTTCCGCTCAACAACTTGGAAACGGCTTGTAAGGCCTTACTTATTGGTTTAACTTTCAACGAGCTTTAAAAATTGTTTGAGTTACGCTGGCCGAAAATAAGCGTTATCAACAGCATCAGACCGTCTTCGATATATGTATGAATATTGCGAGAATAACTCCAAGTGCCTCGGTGGCCTAACAGGAAAAGCGATGGCACGGAAAGCCGGAGATTCCAGGTTCGACTTCTGGCCGAGGAGTTTTTTTCGCAATATTTTAAAAATTAGTTAGGGGGTATCCGGGGTCTGTCATATGTGAGATGCAAATCCAGCATCCTGTATGAATTTAAGAATTGAGTTTTCAATTCAAAAAATACTAACTTGTAAAAAAATTTACAAGTTGAACTTGTTACATGTGTATGCATATATACATATACAAGGTGTGGCAATAAAATAACCGGATTGGTGCTGCTACTGGCAAACGGCGAGCCGGCCGCAGCAGATCTGCACATGTCTGTGCTTGTTCATACCTTCACTAACATAATCTCGATTCGCGCGTTTGTGCGGTACTCAGTCTCGCCATAATTATCGCCCGAGTAAGTTCTTGTTTTAACTTGCCGTCGAATGGAGCAAAGAGTTAATCTTAAGTTTCTTGTGAAACTCGGAAAAACCGCAACAGAAGCCCATGCTATGTTAAAGGAAGTGTACGGAAGTGAGTGTTTATCGCGCACACAAGTTTTTGAATGGTGTAAAAGGTTTAAAGAAGGTCGTGAAATGACTGAAGACGATCCACGCTCTGGACGGCCTTTAACATCAAAAACAGAAGACAACATCGAGAAAATTGGTAAATTGATCCGTGAAAATCGTCGTCTGAGTATCCGGGCTCTTGCTGAAGTCTCAGGAATTAATAGAGAAAGTATCCGTCAGATTTTGCATGAATCATTGAACATGAGAAAAGTTTGCGCGAAAATGGTGCCAAGACTTCTCACTGCAGAACAAAAGGAATTGAGAATGAACATTTGTGGTGACCTTTTGAACAACATTAGCGCTGATCCAGGTTTGTTAGACAGAGTGATTACTTGCGACAAGTCGTGGTTTTTTACCTATGACCCAGAAACAAAGCGTCAGTCNATGCATTGGAAGAGTCCGAGTTCACCGCGTCAAAAAAAAGCCAAAATGTCAAAATCAAAATTTAAGACCATGATGGTTGTTTTTTTTTTATATTCGAGGAGTTGTTTACATTCACTGGGTCCCCGAAGGTCAGACTGTTAATCAACATTATTACATTGAGATTCTGTCCACCCTTCGTGAAAGAGTGAAAAGGCGAAGGCCCGAACTGTGGAAGAACAATTCTTGGATGCTCCACCAAGACAAAGCACCATCACATTCCGCGTTGTCTGTGAAAGCGTTTTTCGCGAAACACAAAATCACAGTGTTGGACCACCCACCCTACTCGCCCGACCTGGCCCCCTGTGACTACTTTTTATTTCCAAAAAGTAAAATCAGAGCTAAAGGGGACAAGATTTCAGAGTGTAGAGACAGTAAAAGCGAAAGCGACGGAGGTACTCAACAGCCTAACGGAAGCGGACTTCCAGCACTGCTTCCAAAAATGGAAAATACGTATGGAGCGGTGTAGGGATCGCCAAGGAGAATATATAGAAGAAGAAAATTTGTATAATGTAAATAATAATAAATAAAATGTTTTTTAGCACCAGTCCGGTTATTTAATTGCCACACCTCGTATACATACACGTACAGTTTCCGCTCAACAATTTGGAAACGGCTCGTAAGACCTTATATATTAGATTAGATATCTAAAGTTTTTATATTTTTTTACATTATTTTACATGATATTATANAATTATATGTACTAACTAACTAATTATAAGTAACTAATTGTACATAATAAAAGTTTTGTAATTACTTTTTAAATGTTTTTTATAAATGTAGGAATTGAAGCTAATAATCAAGAAACTAATTTAATTCTAAATATAGACAATATAGAAAATGATAATCACGATATCAATATTCTAATTGAAATGATAGAAAATTCAGAAACACTGTATAATGAGAGTATAGATTGTGAAATTATTGATTTAACAAATATAAATAATGTAGACTTAAATTTTAATTTTGATATTATCAATAAATCATTAGAAGAGTTAGCAGAACATATTGAAACACAGCAGTCAAGCAATAATAATTTGCTAAATCTTAAAGATATATTTGCTTATGTCATAAATTTTTATTTCCATATTTTATTTCCATATTTTTAAAACCTCATTTTTAATAGCATTTTTTATTTTTAGATTTTCAAAATTATGATACACAAAATCAAATAAATGACTCTAATATAATTGAAAATAATGAAAATAACATTAATTTGCAGAATAGCAATTCTACAATGAACAAAGGTAAGTAAATTACTTTATATGATAATATCGTAAAAAACAAACATTTTCTTTTGATTTCTTTGTGGTTATCCTTCCGATCTTCATGATCTAAAGAATATTTATTTGAAAGAAAGAGTTTCTTCACCATTTACAAGAATTTTATTATGGCCAGAAAAAATATCTAAAAATATGAAAAAAAAAGAAAACTGAAAAAATACCTACTGTAGCTATATCAGATGAGTGACAGGCTTATCATTTCAAAAAAGAAGAAGAAAAAGCAAAAAAGGAATCAGAAAAAGTGAATAGACAAGAGAAAAGAAAAGCTGCACAACAAAAAAAAGCTGAAGAACAATTTGCAAAAAAACTAATTACTGAAAAAAAGAAGAAAAACANCCAGAAAAAAAAAGATTATTAAAAGAAAAGAAATTTAAAAAAACGAGAAAAAAAAATAAATTTCAAAACTACTTAATATAAAATCTGGTATAAAACAAAAAAATATTTGTTGTTATTATAAAAAAGTTACATTTTTAAATATATAATTTATAAAAAAGAGTTTATAAATGAATTACAGTTCTTATAAAAGCGTTAGGAAATTTTATTTTATTTGCATACTTGTGTTCGGATATTGGGCCAAAAACTTTTTAA
>NW_018020968.1:13564-21605 GCF_002006095.1 Pseudomyrmex gracilis | reverse complement strand
TTTTTCGGGGAGGGGGTGCAGGGAGAGGGGCGGAGCCCCTCTCCCGCTCACATATGTACTATATCTGTGTGATATAAACGAAATATTTATTTCGCAAATGTAATAATAACGACTATGTGTAATCGGGATCTGTAGAAAAATTTTCTGTGCAAACGGGATCTATGCAACTGTTGATCTGCGCAAAAGAAATCTGTGCTATCGGTGCCTTGCCCAGTATTCAAAGTATGACGCTATGATTGTCTTGTATAATACATATTGTATAATATATTGTATAATACTTCTAGTGTGTAGACCAATATAATGACCTATTTTATTGAAAAACTTTGTTTTTTGTCTATTTTCTTTAGCGTATAATCGCAATGAGCTTTAAACTGCAGTTTATCATCAATAATTATATTTAAATATATTTCATTGATTCTACTCATTCTCTCTCTCAATACCATCCGAATATATATATATATTTCAGTGTAATATTACCTCTCAATTCTTTTCTTATACTTTTAACTATCACACATTTTGTTTTTTTAGCATTCAGGTTTAGCTTATTTATATTTATCCATTGCTCGACTATATTAAATACTATACTTATTTTCCTCTCTAAATCCGTGCAATTTTATCTAGTTACATATATTAACGTGTCATCAGCAAACATTTTTATACTGCATCCTTCTGGACATATTTTGATTCTATCGTTTATGTATACTGTAAACAACAAAGGTCCTAGTACCGATGTTTGTGATACCCCATATTCTGTTGTCAGTAATTTAGACCAATTATGATTAAATCGTACCTGTTGTTTTCTATTATTTAGATATAACTTGAGCCATTCTAAGACCATTCATCTAATTCCGTATTGATACAGCTTTTCTAATAATCTTTCCTTGTCTATTGTTTTGAACGCTCTTCTAAGATTCATGAAAATTACTTTTACTAATTTTCTTTTACTTATTATTACTAGATTCCACTCATCAAAGACAGTTTGAATCGCTGTTTCACACAAATATGTTTTCTAAATCACAACTGATGTTCTGTTATAATAACATTAGTTTTTAAGTACATTTAATTTGTTTTCATTACCGTTCTTTTACCACTAACTCTAACACTTTTTCAAATATTAGTAAACATAGTAATAGGCCTATACTCACTTGTTTTTTTTTTTTTGTTTTTTCTATCTTCGGAATCGGTATTATCGTAGAAGTTTTCTAACCTTCCAGGCAGAACCATCTCTCAAAGAGCTATTTATTATATCCATGAACTCCTTTTTTCTACGTAAAAAGCTGCTTTTAATATATCACTAGTTATTCCTTTATCTGTACCTTTCTTTTTGATAACCCCATAACAATTTTCTCTAACTGGCTCACACTGATCATCTCAAAATTTTTCATACTTTCTTTGTTCCCGATAACAAATAATTTTCTTAACCGTATCTCTACACCCATTTTCACTTACACATTCTACTATACCAATATAATTAATTAATTATATTAATTATATATAAAATAATATACGCACTTATACTAATTATATTAACTAATAATAATGTACTTTTTATATAATATACATTAAATTTATCAGCTATAGTGCACCCTTCAGTATCACCTAAAATTTCAAAATCTATACTTTCTACTATAAAGTATAGATTTCTACATAGTACATTTTCTACTACCTTTGTCCCTATTTGCTCGCCTCTAATTATTTCTCTCTTTCAATCCTTTCTATATTGTCGTAGGATGTTCCTTATTAGAGTCTATCATATTTTCATATTTTTTCTTTTTCCTTTGAGTAATTTTACTACTATATTTTTTTCAATTTTATACTGCAACTAAGTTAGCTTAGTATTGTTATATAATGCTTTCCTGTATGCCTTATCTCTTTTATCAGCTGCTTTTTTCATATTTCATCTGAGAACCATTTTTTCCCTTTCCATATTTTTGAAATTCTAATTTTTTCATTGGCACCACTGTATTTAACACGTCTACTATACTGTTTACAAGTTGTTTTACTACCATTTACATTTTGACATTTTTGTAGATTATTCTCNATTAATCTAATAAATACATTTACATCAAATTTCTTATAGTTCCTAGCAGTAAATTTTCTATACCTACCTTCAAGTTTACTTGCATTTAACTCATTTTTTAGCCACGCGTGATCCGTAATTTTAAGTTCGTAAAGTGCCTTACTTCTAAATTATCATTATTAGCAAAGATTAGATCTATAATTGTTTGATTGTCTTTTGTGATTCTCGTTGGTTTATTAACGCATTATTTTATACCTAGGCTCATCATTGTTGCTTGCAACTTCTTGGCATAAAACGTCTATATCATAAAGTCTATATTAAAATCTCCAATTACCATACATTCTCTTTTTATTATTAACTCCTCTCTACTACATCCTCCAGAAATCTCACAAAGTTACCATAAAATGCACTCGGTGAGTGATATATTACCATAATCACTCTTTTATATAAGTTTTCTTTTCTTTCTACCGCTACACACTGACAGTTTGTTTCTAATTTTTTTTATTAATACTGTATCATATTCAATATTGTCTTTCATTAAAACAACATCTGTTGTATTTCTATTCTCAGCATTACACCTAATCGTACTATAACCCAAAACGTTCACTTCGCTATCTTTCATTTCCTCAGTCCTGGTTTCCGATAATGCTAGAACGCAGGATTCATTTTTTTTATTATTTGATGCTGTAATATATCTTTATTTGCTGTTAAACTTTGCATATTTGTATATAGTATTAGCTCCGCCTCTTCCTGTAGTTGCTATTTAGCATCCTCCTAGCCGGTTCTTCTCTTTTTCTCTTGTAGAGCTCTCTTAAGAGCACATTTTTTCTTTGTCGCTGTGTAGTGAAACTGTGATTTTCTGCATATTTGTGACATGTTTTATTTCTCATACAATTTTTTGCAATATGGTAGTAATCCTAATATTTTTGAAACATCTTTTAATATTAAAATGACTAAATACAGAACATTTCCTCCATTCTATATTTAGCTTTGTTTTCTTCAAGATCTCCTCGTGCGTTTTGTCATCTGTTTCCAATATTAATGATCCTTCTTCATTTTCTCTTTTTTTGACTGATTGTTTCTCTTTTCTTTAAATATTTTCTTTACTATTCGCATGTTTACTACATCCATTTTGTTCTGCTTCTTTATTGTAGATATAAGTTCATCAACAATTAAATTCATCTCTTCTATACCTATATTAATAATTTTTAATTTCGGTTTCGAATATGGTGATTCCATCACTTTATAATAACTTCCTAGTTTAGCTTGAACTGTGTCCTTTAATGTTTTACTTCCTCTCTAGTTTCACATCCCATGATTACTGTACCCTTGCTTCCTTTTCTCAATTTTGTTACTCTTATAGCTATATTCTTAATAACCGCTTTTTCTTTTAGTAGCTTTTTAGTGGGTTTACTCTCTTGTTGCACTTTTGGCTTGACAATTATAATATTTTTTCTTTTTATTTTTTTAGGCTCTTTACCGTAACTTCTGCATTCCTAACGTTACTCCACATGCTACTCTCTGTATAATTCTTCTTAGTTCTTCCAGTTCCTGTTTAACGTTTCTCATTTCTTCACGAACTACTTCTTTAATCATCATATTAACTTTCTTCTTACAGGCTGTTTTATCTTTGATTTTTTTTACAGTTTTGATAACAAATTTTATTTTTACATCAATACTAGTTAATCCACTCGCTCCTGATGATCTATTTCTACTACTCATTGCTGTAAACAATCCTGCAGATCCAATAGATCTTGTAGACCCTTTCCTATCCTTATTGCTTCCTGGCGTCGGCGAGACAGAGAGAAAAAGAATATAAGAAAGTGAGAGACAGAGTGAGAAAGAATAAAAAAGAGTAAAAGAGTGAGAGAGAGTTAAAGATAAAGTGAGAAAGTGGAAGAGAGTGCGAAAAAGTGCGAGAGAGTGCGAGAGGGAATGAGAAAGAGTGAGAGAGAAAGTGAGAGAGAGTAAAAGAGGGAGTGAGAACGAGAGTAAGAGAAAAGACTAGTATGACTATTTTCTCATAAACTTAACAGTAGTCACGAGACTCGAGAAAATAACATTTTTGATAATGACATATCAATTAAGTACTTTGTGGTTCTATATACACATTCAAACATTTTAAATAGTTAATTTCTTAATGTTAACAATAACAAACAAATAAAACTAGCATATAGGAATCTGTCACAGTTAAATAAATACATTAAAACACATAAACATATCAAATTGACTAAAAACAAAAAAAATGTTATAATAGATGTGATGTTGTTGTGAATTGGGTTCTTAACGTATTACAAAATCTCTTGTTTTGGATCGGACAAGTTTGAACCGTTTTGCTGGGTGTTGTGCAAATAATTTAAAATGCAATATATTTTATTCAAACGTTTCGGTTTATTTTGAACCTTCCTCAGTGGATTACTTAAATGGAACAATCCCTCCTTATTTTTATAATGACGAAGAGTTATAGAAAAAGTAAGTCATGTTGATTAAAATTAGTTGGTCTATGTGTGAATGTGTGTATATGTCAATAGTTTCGTCATTACTGACCAACTAATTTTAATCAACATGACTAACTTTTTATATAACTCTTCGTCATTATAAAAATAAGGAGGGATTGTTCCATTTAAGTAATCCACTGAGGAAGGTTCAAAATAAACCAAAACGTTTGGATAAAATATATTGCATTTTAAATTATTTGCACAATACCCAGCAAAACGGTTCAAACTTGCCCGATCCAAAACAAGAGATTTTGTAAAAAAATGTTTTTTTGCAATATTTTAAAATTAGTTAGGGGGAGAGATATACGGGGTCCTTCATATATATGTGATGCAAATCCAGCATCCTATATGAAGGAAAAAAATTATTTCGAAGTATATATGTGTATACATATATATATATTTAAGCACATTNTCTGCACAACATCCTGCAAACGGCTCTTACAACTGAATTTATTTCATTCATTAGTTTAAAGACTCCTGAGCTTGAATAATCTTCTTCTTGTTATTATTAATTTAAAAAAAATGTTGTTTACAATATTCCATGTTTGAATTGTAATGTAAATTATGTTGGCCAAANNAAAAGATAACTGCAAACTAGACTCAATGAACATCAATATTCTGTCAAATCTCAACAACACAAAATCTGTCAGTTTTGTCATTTTTGTATTAGTACTGGGCATTCTTTTGATATTGGTTTTTATATTCTTGACCATGAATCTAATTATTTCAAAAGATTGACTTCTGAGATGTTACATATCAAGTTGAATCTTAATAACATAAATGTCATGCAAGACACTGAAGTGATAGATGATGCGTATCTTCTAATTTTGAATAAAATCAGTTAGTTTACTCACTTTCTCATAGATGGAACTAATCATGTGTGTTATAATGGAAGCCAGAATTTGAATTTCTTCTGTTACAAAAACTATCAAACACAAATAACATCTCCGTGTACCGAGTGTAAATATTGAGGAGATTCAAATGTAAGGTACGTTGACGCGAATTGAAATACATATTTTTCTTATTTTTTTTCTTTTTTTTGTAATGTTGCAAAGTTAATTATAAACTATCATATGTATAATTTAATTAGTGATCTACTGATGATGACTGAAATAAACTAGTCGAAACGTCTGGACAATCAAATACACGAATTTGTTTACTGCATACCATCCTGCAATTAGTTCTCACAGCTCTACAATCAAACTAAAATATATTTTATTTTTATTACTATATACATGGAATATAAGCTACAAAAAAGACGTAATATCTCGAAAAAACTTATTTTTTTAAAACAAGGTAAAAAAGCGCCAAGTACACGCACAACACTTTAAATAAAATTTCTAAACTCAAAGTGGTAATTTTATTTAAAAAAAATATATTTTAATTTTACTATGTTACGTCCTGGACTCCACGGGCCCTTTCATTTTGCAACGGAATATAATTATTAAGTCTAACGGTAATACTAAGAAATACTTCTTGTAACGAATTCCTAGAAAGAGAAACNAAAGCCAGCCGAGATAAGACAGACAGACTCGCGCCGGACAACGCACTATAAACAATCGAGTCTAGAGCACCTGGATTAATAAACAAATCTTATCGACTCTTGAGAGGAAATTTTTAGCAAACACTAGCTCTTTGTATAAGCGTGGACAATCNCGATTCCCGACAAACCGCCACAGCTCTCGTAACTCTAGAAGTGAAGTTGTAAATCGAGAAGCTAGAGCTGCGACTCGCAGACATAAACAAGATAGAGCACGTACCGATAAGCGATATCTAAACAAATGATAATTCTATCAATCCGAATCGAACGAAAAGGGAAAGGTCTTCGCCCCGGAGGTCAACGAACGAAGAGTCGAAATTTCGAGAAAGGACAATGGAGAAGAGGAAATCAACCAGCATCTATAAAAGCGTGGATCCATGATCCACTCTCGTCAATCGCTACGCAGTTTTCACCACAGTTCGATCTTCAGTACAGTAGAGATTTATCAAAGAACAGCTTTGCGCGGTAGAATCTATGACTAACTATCAATTGATCACTCCGTTAAATCGAGGAAATTTTGCACCTTTGTATTCGTCAAACCTTCTGAAGGCGCCACCGACTTCACTTCCGATCATCCGCGAGCAGCGCGAATCCAAGCAAAACAACTACGACCACACACCGAGCGACGTTGCCAATTACCAGCACCGCTATCACCTAAATATATCACCGAGTACATTGTAAGTCTCACTAATACAGACACATACATATTTTGCATTTTGTCATGAGCAGCAATCAAGATCATCAATTCTTACAACCAATTCTAATTCTNAATACACAACGTAACGTTACAATTCCGTGCACTGCAATAACAATTGTAAACATTTATCCGATCAATTATTCAATAATAGTTATCTACTTTTAATTGATTATCTCGATTTGCTACTCATAGTCAAATGAACAGCGCCTATGTTAAAGTAGAATCTTCCGAACAATAGACCCTCTCATTTTACGATCTCTTGCGGAGACGGATCCGACCGACGACCCGTAACTAACTAGTGTCAGTGTATTTTGGCGATTTCACAAGTTTACCCGACAACTAATTAACAAATAAGAACTAGCGGGGCCCAACCGAGTTTTCCGATTGGAAGAAATTCGGTAAGCATTCGCTTGCTCAAAAGAGTAAATGAGTCGGGACTCTCGGGNCTGGAGTCAGAAAAATCGCTGATCTTGAATCGGAAATTTCGAAAAAACCCGCTGATCATAAGTTTCGTCGGAAGTTCCGAGAGTATCGCAGCAAAATCGAAAGTAAGTGCAAGTGTGAGTAGTGCACCGAGGCTCCGCCGAACACCAAAGCTGCACCAGGTTCCGAACAATCCACCAAGCCGTACGGGCCGAAAGAAGGAAGGAAAAATCGCAGCCAGAGACCACCTAAGTAGTAAGTCCATCCACAAATTTTAATCGGAGGTTCCATCACTCGGGGAATTCAATTTGAGGTTGATACTCGGAATCTATTATAGACGCATAATCGCCTAGAAATATCGCAAAAGCATACTATTTTGTTTCTTCTTAATCTCCCCTTTGACCACTCTCGACGGGAGAGTAGTTCGCGACTCCAATCGCGAGTAGCATCCGACCGAGAAGTCAACTCCTTGTTTGATCACCCTCGCCGGGAGAGCAATTCGCGACTTGAATCGCGAGTAGCATCCGACCGANAAGTCATCTCCCTGTTTGATCATCCTCGCCGGGAGAGCAGTCCGCGACTCTAATTGCGAATAGTATCCGGAAGAGAGAGAGAAAAAAAGAGAGAGAGAGAGACAGAGAGAGAGAAACAGAGAGAGAGAGAGAGAGAAAGAGAGAGAGAGAGAGAGAGAAAGAGAGAGAAAGAAAAAGAGAGAGAGAGAGAGAGAGATAGCCTCTCATCTCTTCCCTAAATCACGGAAACAAACAAAGCCCGCTTATCTCCGAATATCAGTCGTAGAACCATGACACATTCAAATTTATTCCTATCATTAAATCTATCGGAACCTAAGAAATGAAACAAAA
>NW_018020968.1:8324-12904 GCF_002006095.1 Pseudomyrmex gracilis | reverse complement strand
GGTGTCGAATCGTACGGTGTCGAATAATTTGGTGTCGAATAAATCTGTGTCGAATCGAGCGGTGTCGAATCGTACTGTGGTCATTAGAGTATCACCCGTTAAAGAGGCTGGCTGCACTAAACAACTCGCATTCCCCTTCTCTCTCACACTTGCACCCTAGCTTATAGATTACTTTGTACAAAACGATTATGCGCTTTGTCATTAGTTTCAACACACTTGTCTGTTAGTAATTTGCTAAGATTTTGATTTGTTTTTTTTATAAATATAACTACTTTATAATGTGTGGAATCACACTAAAAAGTTATTCTTTGTTATCCCTCTATCCCTCCAACCTTCTCGTATTTCCTCGTTGAAATTGCTAGGTCCCGTCCTTGGTAAATGAGACTTGCGTCTCAAACCTAAAAAGGGACCAACGAGCGAGTGTTCGCTAGACAGAGTAAAATCGGCGTACGCCGTTGACCCGTTGACGAATATAAACAAACTCTCTCGACTCTCTCACAGCGGGACTTCCGTGTCCACTGTAGAGAGAGATATGGAAAACGACGCGGTTACTGTTGCGTTTCACCACAGCCCGATCGTATCCATGGGCCAGGACGTAACATCAGTTTGAGTTTAGATTTTTAATTTAAAGTAGTGTATGTGTGTGTGTACGTGTTATGCGTATGCATAATGCCTTTTTCCTTTTAAGAATAAGTTTTTTCGAGACAAATATTTTTTATTTCTGCAAAAAAACAACGTTCAACTATTGATACAATTATTTTATACTTTTTATTGTTTTAAGATGTTTTTAATAATTTAAAATGTACAAAAGTTGACTTGCTACTTTTTTGTATCACTTTTTTTTGTAACGTAGGTTTTGTAAGAAAAGAATGTTTTGTAGTAAAATTAAATACATTTTTTTAAAATAAAATTAGCACTTTGAGTTTAGAATTTTAAAATCAATATATGAACTCAACGGCTATGTAAAGCCAGTGTAGGATGTTGTGCAATAAATAAATGTACTTGAAAGTGTTTCAAAACGTTTCGACTATATTTTNAGTTCTTATCAATTAAATCATGCGCGGCTGCACTCTGTCTTTAGTTTTCGGTGCAGCCGCGCCAAGGTTTTTTACATTAAATATTTTTTATTTTGAAACATTCCACATGAGGTTTTGATTTTTCACACAAAGCGAAATTTATATGTATGATTTGACATAGTTTAAGATTTTCCACGCAAGGCGAAGTCATTTCTTACATCAATGAGTGCTTTATATAAAAAGTGCAGTGGTCATACAATATTTTAAATTTTCTATTAATTTAGAATATTTTCTATATTACAACGTATAAACAACTTACAAAGTTTTATATATTTTATATATTCTTGTAACAATGTATAAAAGATTTTACTTGGCGTAACTTCTTGATATCATTTCTTTTGTAGAATAGATTTTGTAGATGAAGATTTTTATAGTAATACTTTTTGCGAGTTGCGCGTGTACTCAGCACCGTTCTTTACCTTTTTTTGAAAAGGTATTTTGTTTATACCTATACGTGACAAAGTACAAATTTAACATGCAAAGGGAATATTGTTGCTTGTTGAATTCAAACTCTTATGCTCTTTAACTTAGTATCGTTCTTACCTTCGTGCAAACATGACTTGTACAGACGGCGTCATTAATTCGAAGAATAGGCGCGGGAATCACATAAAAAATCCAATTGATCCAAATATCCATTAGTCCCAAAATCGGGTGTCCAGTTGTGGACATCCGATTGCTACTAGTTAGTTAGTACGGCGCCCGTTGGCGCTACGAGCAACCGCCCCGCTTGCCCTCCGATCCCCGCGCTTATTCTTCGAATTAATGACGCCGTCTGTACTGGATACTCAATTGTCTATTTTTATTGTTTGTTGTATGATGTTTATATTACTTTTTAATTACATTAGTTGTAAATTTTAATTTCTATAAAGTATGTAAAATTATTTATGAGTGTAATGACAGCTCTGCATTTCAAGTTTTACTGATAGTTGTACATTATTATTGTAACAGATTCAATTGATAAAGACTTAAAATATAGTCTAAACGTTTTGAAACACTTTCAAGTACATTTATTTATTGCACAACATCCTGCACTGGCTCTACATAGCCGTTGAGTTCATATATTGATTTTGATTTTGAGAGAGAGCCTGAAGTGTTCGCTTCATTTTTTTACTTTATCTAGAATTTTAATTTAAAGTATATATACATATATATAAGTATATATAAGTATATACATATATATAAGTATATATAAGTATATACATATATATATATATATATATATATATAAGTATATACATATAGTATATACATATGTATAATACGTGTTGTGACCGGTCTTGCGACCTAAGTGCAGTGACTCGAACCCGGAAGTCCCAAATTCAAATCCGCTCATTACCTAAGGATTTTTTTCTGGGTCGGTCTCCTTCAATCAAGTTTATCGGTGGATCGGCAAACTAAATCGAGCTTCTAAAATATAATTTGGGTGTAATTCCGAATTAACCGATCTGGAGGTTCGCAGCCTAGGTGTCAGGTCTGCAAGTAGAGAGTCCCAAGTTTGAATCTTTATCTTCGGATTTTTCTGGCCGGTCCTTTAAGTCAAATTTATTGACTGAAAATCGAACTGAATTGGAGTCTCAAATCAGCTTACTGATACATTATCCGGTAGCCTGACATAAAATGCCGGGCTGAAGATGGCCGAGCAAAACGAAGCAAAAACGACGGGAGTCACAGAGAAACTCATAAAAACAAATCTAGGTGACATTTTAGGGACTTTTGTAGTTTCACCCGCTCTAAACATATCTATCTAATACATGTTGTGCGTGTACTTTTTTAATCTTTTTTTAAAAAATAAGTTTAAACAACACATGAATATGTGAAGCGTATGCATACGGAAAGTATGCAATTGTAAGACTGGTGTTTTTAATTAAAAAATTAAAAACACCAGTCTTACAATTGCCAAAACACTAGAAAAACGGAACCAAACATAACTGTCTTATATGATGTAATGCTACCGNTATCAGTGGACAATCGGTTTTTAGATGGGTTTTTAATTACAGTAGAATATAAAGTATTTTAAAATAAATAAAAACTGCAAACGGAAGTGTCATATTATCTCTGATTATTTACACCTATTGCACAAACTATAATACATCTTTTATATCATTATTTCTTAGAAACTAAATAAAATCAGAAAAACTTTACTCAATTATTACATTAAAATATAAAAACTGTGAGTGAAAGTGTCATATTATCTCTGATTATACATCTATTTTTGCACAAACTATATTTTTATATCATTAATTCTTAGAAACTAAATAAATATCAGAAGAACTATTCAACTTAAACAAGAACTATCTATACATAAATATTATTTTTCTTTAATTTTGATACCTTTTGATATCTTTTGAACTGCAAGATAAGACTCACATACAATCATAACATCATTTAGGAGGTACTGATACAAAAAATTGTCTGCTATAAAATACTATTGTCTTGTAGAACTTTTCTAGAATTTTATTTTGTAATTAACAATTATAGCTCGCAAATTATATCTTACTATTTAAAACAAAAACTACTGTATAACTATTACATCAAAATGTCGTAAAAATAAATAATTTCAGTTTATTATAGTTGAAATGCAGCTGCGCCAAGTTTTTATGCATTAAATATGTTTTATTTTAAAAAACATTTTTTTTATTACACTTGTGTTCTAGTAATAAATGTTATTGTATATAATCATGGAATAATTGTCACTAATCACGGAAATCAAAGTTTTGCTGGATCTACTTCTTAATTTTACTACAAATCGTTTTGTTGATGTAACAAAAAATTTAGTATGCCCGGCAAATTTTTTGTTTGCTGTTAAAAATTTTTTCCGTGATAGAAATTTACCAAAGTACATAATTATGTACTTAGGATTAGTAAATAAACACGGAAAAAAAGTTTGCTAAATCTACTTAACTTCTTAGTTTCAACTAAGTATATAAGGCCAATACGAACCGTTCACAGGATGTTGAGCGGAAACTTGTACGTGTATACATATATATATGTATACCCTATAACAAGTTCACTTGTAAATTTTTACAAGTGAGTATTTGAATTGAAAATTCAATTCTTAAATAAATATTCTTCTTTTTTTTTCTTAGTTTCACTAACATCGGTTTGTTGATGAAACAGAACATGTAATAATTTCAGCAAAGGTTTTAGTTGCTATCTAATACTTTTCTTCCGTGATGGAAACCAAAATATTTATTTATGTATCATCGAATGTTTTGAATGAAAAATCAAACTTTATATGAGTTTTATGGATTTCAACTTTTTATGCAGGCGTAGTCTTACTAGTGACACAATTATGTTTTATTGCATATTGTTTTTCTATTGTATATTATTTTCCAATTATATAATAACGTACAAAAGTTTACTTGTACGTTACCCGATTTGAATTTAATTCATTCGTCATTCTTATAAACTTTAGAGGCCCGAAAAGAATTTTATATTCTACTTTATTAATTTGAAATTTACGCTGGTGGGAGACGGCGTTATTATCAGATTTACATTTCGATA
>NW_018020968.1:2683-8310 GCF_002006095.1 Pseudomyrmex gracilis | reverse complement strand
GGAAGGCGACGGCCCGGAAAGCCGGAGATTCCAGGTTCGACTCCTGGCTGAGGAGTTTTTTTCGCAATATTTTAAATTTAGTTAGGGGGGTATACGGGGTCCTTCATATATATGTGATGCAAATCCAGCATCCTACATGGAGGAAAAAAATTATTTCGTCAAAAATATAATGCATATATATATATGCATATATATTAGCACATTCTCTGCATAACATCTTGCAAAAATGGCCTAAACCAACCCGATTTGAATTTAATTCATTCGTCATTCTTAAAAAGTTTACTTGTTGCTACTTTTTGATACCACTTCTCTTTTGTAAAACGGGTGTTTAGAGAAAGAACTCGTTACAAGATTTGTAGAAAAAGAATGTTTTGTAGTAGATAAGTTTGTAAAACAGGTTTTATAAAGAAAGAATTTTTTATAATATATAACATATTATATATAGTAACTAAAGTTTTCTTGTATAAATAATGAAAAGCAGTTTAAGATTTTTATTTATATTACATACAGTTTAGTTCTTTAATAATTTATTTTATTATATACTTAATGTTCCGTTTTCTTTTACTTACATAAAAGTCACCTATACTCAAATAGAATTCAGTTGCTTCTATCCATAACGCTAAGCCAATTGCAAATATTGTGTAGCTCAGAATTCCATTTAAGAATCGTTCTTCAAATTTAGACTTAGCAGGCCAAAACCCAACTGTTTTCATAAGAAACGTTAATATTTGTATTGATAAAAATTTTTCCGTGTTCTTCACTAACATTATTTGTTATGTTACTTCTATGCGCCGTAGTAAGATTTGCAGTGTTCTACACATTACAATGATAAAAATAGAGATTTGTAATAACAGACATATTGCAGCAATTATGTAGCTCGATACATTGTTCGACACTGTAATTCTTTTTCTATTACTTTAACCTATTATTATGCTATCGTAAAGAAGATAAAAAACGAGCATTATTATTAAAAAGCGACTATATTATCACAAAGTACATTATTACAGACCTTCTACTTTTTATTACATTCGCACAGTCGATAAATTTCAATGTAGATAAGTATATATTCTTTTTAAAATCTTTGTCTTTCTCTTTAATTTTCCATACTTCCTTCTCTTTTCTAATTTACATCTTTAAGAGGAAACACACATTAAAAGGATAAAAAAGTGTATAACTATACGTTACGACTTAGATCTACAGGTCTTTCTATAGATGTTATATTCACACAATTTAGAAAAATTTTCAAAGACATAAAAACTACTTATTAATCAAATATTAAAAAAATGAAATAAACTCTACGTTGCAAAAATCACAAAGGCACTCAAATACAATGGCTCTTTNTTTCTAGATCATATTGTATTTTCAAAATCGTGTGATGGAGTAAGGCGTGTCTGAACAATTTGCTAAACGTTTTGTGCAAAAATATAAATATTAAACAACAAGATTTTAACCATACGTTTCAACTGTATTTACAGTCATCCTCAGTAGGTGTTGACAAAATAATATAGCATAATTGGCAATAAGTGACAAAAAGTAACACTTATAATAAAAAAAGAAATAAAGTAATGTTACGTCCTAAGGACTTCACGGCCNTCTTTTTCTTGAAACGCGACGCGCCAACGCATAACAAATTTCCTTTTGAGTAAATAATAAAAAGCAATAACTATTCCGAACAGACCTCCTATTCTTTGGAGACTTGGACTCCAGACGATAGCAGAGCAAACAGAAATCACATCGGCGCTCGAAAAGATAAACCGCGCCTAGTAATAATCCGAAATTTTTAATTTATTGTTTAAACATTCTAAACAAACCCGGATATCTCCGGGCCAGAAAGAATACCGCTCATAAAACTTAGAGCAGCCAGAGCAAATAAAATTCCGACGCCACAAATAATCCACAAAAACTTTATTATAAACAAATATCAAAAGGTCTAGGTGGCGTGATCGAAAACCAACACTTTCTTTTTTCCCTTCTCCGGAAAATCGGACGAGCCGACTGAGCCGAGAGATTGTCGCCGATTGACGATCTCACGAAGCTTACCCGACCAACTAATTAACAAATAGGAACCACCGGAGTTCAACCGAGTTTTCTGATTGAAAGAGTCTTCGGTTACTCAAAATTGTATATAAGCCGAGACTCTCGGGATCGGAGCTAGATAGAGCCGCTGATTTTAAAAGTACCACAGCAAGTGAGTGAGTGACAGTGAGTGCAGAAAGTGAGATCCCAAAGTGAACTACTGTGCCGCAACGGCCCAGAACCTTTTATTAATCAACATCATTGGTCCGCAGCAACTAGTAAGTCTACATTGTAATTATTTTCATTCGAAGGTTCCACTGTTTGCGTACTTACTTCCCGACTTTGCGACTGATTTTCGGAGAAATCGAGAAAACGGTCAAAATAAACAAATACATAGACACGCTCAAAAATTTGATTTAATCGGAAGGGCTACTCGCGGTATATAGCCGTCTAGGGTGGCGTCCGAATTATCAGAANGGGTACTCGCGGTATATAGCCGTCTCGGGTGGCGTCCGAATTATTTCTTTTTTTTTTTAAATCACGGAAACAAACAAAACCCGCTTTGATTTCTCCGAATATTAATCGTAGAANCATGACACATTCAAATTTATTCCTATCATTAAATCTATTGGAACCTAAGAATTGAAACAAAACCGAATTTGTCACCTGACATAAGGAAATACATTTCTAAGATGATCTAAGTTGCGTAAACATGGGTTAAAGAGGCTGGCTGNACTAAACAACTCGCATTCCCCTGTTTTTTCACACTTGCATCCTAGCTTATAGATTACTTGGTACGAAGCAATTATGCGCTCCGTCATTGTATTAGTTTTAACACACCTGTCTGGTAGTAATTTGCTAAGATTTTGATTTGTTTTTTTATAAATATAACTACTTTATAATGTGTAAAATCAAACTAAAAAGTTCTTCTTTGTTATCCTTCTCTCTCTCCAACTCTTTCTCACTTCCTCGTTAAAATCGCTAGGTCCGTGGTAAATGAGACTTGCGTCTCAAACCTAAAAAGAGACCAATGAGTGAGTGTTCGCTAGACAGAGTAAGATCGGCGTACGCCATTGACCTGTCGACGAATATAAATATGAAAGTAGCCGGTAAGCAAAGGCGACGAGAATCACAGAGGAACTTATAAAAACAGATTTAGGTGACATTTTAGAAACTTTCATAGTCCCACTCGCTCCAAACATATTTATCTATCTGGCCGGCTTAGTGGTCTCGCGGCTTGAGTGAAGAAGCTGCGAAACCGGAGGTCTCGAGTTTGAATCCAGGTTTACCACCTAAGGAGCTTTTCCGGGCCGGTCNTCTTCAACCAAATTTATCGGTTGATTGGTAGACTAATCGGGCTTCCAAAATTTAATTTGGGTGTAATCCCGAATTAATTTCTTTCCCACAAGGCGATCATAGTCACATCTTAAACACGAGCCCGACACAGATGAGCACGCCCACTGTGAAAAGAAGGCCGTGTATCGCGTGGTAGTAAGGTACTGCACAATTCCCTCATGTAGAAAGAGTATAGATTCAATTGATTATGAAGATAATGTGTCATAATAGCCTAGAATAGCTGCAGAGATGTAAAACTCTTCCCTAAAAAAAAGCAAAAAAATTCTGTTTATCCATATATAGAGTGTTCCAGAACTGGTGTAACATTTTTTGGAGATAGATAGAAGAAGTAAAACTGAGTCAAAAAGTCCTATACTATTTTGCAAGATTCACAATAATTACTGAGGTCTTAATTAACAAAGATCCGCGAATAAGCATGCATCAGGCTGTCTCACGCGCATAAGGCAACCCGGCGCGTTTCCCGCGATTACAATTTATTATGTATATGTTATAATATATGCTGTTATCTAATCCTTCTCATACGTTGCTACGGGTAACACCGTGAGCGTGCGAAGCGTGCCAATGCATGCTTATTTGCAGACCTTTGTCAATTAAGATCTCGGTAACAATTACGAATCTCGCAAAATAGTATAGGACTTTTTGACTCAGGTTTACTCTTTCTACTTGCCTACGAGAGATGATACATCAATTCTGGGACACTCTGTATATATGTACTATTTTTTTGTCATTTTTAATTTAAACAAAAATAATTTGAACAAAGTGTTAAAAATGTTTTTTATAGAAAAACTAATCTGCATCATTCAAGTCTACAAAAAACTTATAAAAATTAAGAAAATCACTAACCTTCAAATTTTTGAATTTTGTACACAACTTTTCTTTTTTGGTCTAAACTTTTTCATACTTGCTGCATCAAATGCAAGTCAAAAAGCTTTCTTTTGCGTGCTTGTAGCACTTAATATCACGTCCCAGTTAAAAGATATAATTGATGCAAAAGTGTTAAAAATGGCATTTTTTGTATATTTATTTGCAATTTTCTTAGAATCTTGATGTACTAGGCAATTTTTACGGCCAGATTCGTAATCAGCGCTAAAAAATCTACTAGAAACCACTGATGGTATTTCCAAACTTGAAAAAATGTCATATTTTGTTGATCAGTGTAATTGTTTCTGTTTCATAAAAACCATCTTTTTATTCTACACTTAATTTTTTTATAAAAAAATAATTGTTATAAAAAACAAAAAAGAAGTGATGTCTTGATCGTAAAAATATTTAGTTATATATTCACACAGTTGTCTGAGTTAGAGACTATAAAGTTAAAAGCATGAACAACTTGTTTATTTTTGAGCAACTTGATTATTTTAGAGAAAAAACGCATTTTAATAATAAGAATAAAAAGACAAATCAGTCTTTTTATTTTACACCAAAAACTATAGTAATATTAGATAAAAAAACAAACGCCGCATTTTATGAAGANACACTTTGTACCTCTAGTACGCAAGTCAGAGAGAAGTAAGAATAAATGAGAATTTTGTATTATATTAAACACACNGCTTGAACTTCAATCAATAAAACGCGTTTACGTGCTCTATTGCGCTCCTGTTAAGACGGCGCCCGAGACGGATTGCCCCTTCCGTCTCTCTTTTAATATTAAAAAAGAGATAAAAGGAGTGATATACACATACGCCACTGCATATATACATACACACATACATAGTAAAGTGTATCATATTGTTTCGTGTCAAANGAAGTAATTTTCTTCCGGCCGCGTTCTACTACCGCGTGCCGTTCTCTTCCAGTCGCCACACAGTGGGCAAAATCAGACAAAAATGGACAAAAATCGATAACTTGTGAAATACTGAATAAAATTATTTGAGAAGTGAGAATCCAATGTTTTTTGGGTTGCTGATTTTGAATATCAAATTAATATTAACAATATAAGATTAACAATGGCGGATACAATATAGTAAACACTTCATATATATATGCATATCAATGGTCTCTGGATTTCTAATAGTATATAAATAGTAATAGTATAGTATATAAATACTACCTTCAAATGGACATGTTAAACAGTGACTGGGTTTGTTTTAATTGCTACTTCGATTCCCAGGCAACCAGCTGACGTTATAATGACGTTAATATAAAGTCAGTTTTTGACCAGTTCGACGTTAGTTTATGACGTGATATTAACGTAATGACGACGTGAGTTTGTCTCGTCAAAAATGACGTCATGTTAATGACGTTTACTTACGTCA
>NW_018020968.1:0-1173 GCF_002006095.1 Pseudomyrmex gracilis | reverse complement strand
ATATTTTTTATATTTTTTATTTTTAATTTTTATTTTGATTATTTTATTTGTATTAATTGTGGAAAATAGTTAATTTTGTTTTATGTAATAAACACCACTTATTTATTCTATTTCCATCTCCACAGAAGTATCATCTTCAAGATTTTCAAAGCAATCTTCACTATNTGAATCTTTTGATATATTGTCATTATTTTCATTGTTATTTATATTATTCAAATCGGTCCAGTTTGATTAAAGTTTTTGATAATTCCTTCGATTGATAATTCCTTCAATTGATAATTTCTTTATTATTGTATCTTTTCGTAATCTATTAACAACAATAATAAGATCCGACGAAATAAGAAAATAATTCATTATGTCTTCATTATTGCTTTTACGGAAACAGGTTCTACTATAATAGCGTCTAGCAGCTTTAAATGTTTTATTTATTCCCAGATTCTTCAGCCTTTTCTGAAAAATAGCCAATAGGTAGACTCAACTTTCGCATAATATTGCTACCATGTAATAGTACTTATGCACAGAAGAAGGCATTTTGTATTACCCATAAAAATTAATAAACAAGTCCGCAGAGATTTTGTGGTATATATTTTAAATTTGTCCAAATCTTCTGGAAAACCACTTGCCATTACATGTAGGATATTTCTAAACCTTTCTACAAGTGTTTGATTGATTTTAAGTACATTGGAAATAATTGCAGGATTCGAAAAAAATCGCCTAGCAGTATTACCATCATTGGTGGTACCGTATCCGTGTTTCACAACATCAACTGTTATAGATACTTGCGATTTTAAATCATCTTGAATTTGTTTCTTTCTATTTTGTTGTAAAATTTTATTATATCCTCTAGCACAACTTTCCTTAAAATCTAAGTTATATGAAATGTGCAATAAACATTCCATAAATCGTATCCAACAATAAAGAGTGGATAAACCAAATTTGTAATGTTCTTTGTTAATTTTTAGCTCTTTTATATATTGTAAATCATTCATATGTTTTGGACTTACTCCACAAATATTACAAGATGTCGATTTCTGGTCCGTCAACACGTTACATACTTTTCCATCAATCATAGTACAATATAAAGTATGAATAACTTTGAAAGATTTAACGGAGTTTTCTACTGAAGGCTGCAGGTTATTAATTTTATGCATGTAGAAATTGTAATCCTCTAAA
>NW_018020967.1:110850-116130 GCF_002006095.1 Pseudomyrmex gracilis | reverse complement strand
TGTTGTAAAGTTGTAAGTAACATGCAAAAATTGTGCACAAGTAGTTTTTAAACAAAAGAAAAGTTGTGACGGAAAATGTTACGAACATTTTCCTTTTTCCCGGAAGGGGGGAAAATGTTGTGCGCCAATTTTTGTAATAAAAGGTAAGTTAAAGTTAGGCCATTGAGCAATGTGATGAGACATCACTGTCATTGCTCAATGACCTAGTTAGATAGCAGGAAGGCAGCAGTTCTAGGAAGAACTGCTGGTTGCCACAGGGCGCGACACATCGCCGCGTTGTGTGAAGTGCAAACGCAGCGTGTGTCGACACCGGCACCGGTAACTAGCACGGCCGTTGCTAGGACCGGTGAGCCTGCTGAATCAGCGCGATCGATTAGTATAAATCGATCGCGTGGATGAAGCAGAGAAGAGACTGAGTTGGGACTGCTAGCTCACTGTGTGGCTCCGCAAGCCGGAGAATTTACCGCAGTGAGACGTAGCCGTGTAAAGAAAGTTGTAAAGAACAGGAGCAATAAAGGACATCGTAGTAAGTTCGAGCAAAGAACTTCTTCTTAATCACCCGACCCTCCTCGACATCCAACAAGTGATACAACGCGCGATTGCGCGTATTGAACAATTTTACACTTGTTTTTTCACCCGCGACAAACTTCCCGTTGAACACCGTGTTCACTTTCACACTAGCGTGCCGCGCGATCGCTCGATGAATTCGCGCGAGCACCGGTCTTTAGCTGCTTCGAGAAATTGACGGGGCTCGATGAACGACTTGTTCATCACGATGCCGGTCACCAAACTATTTTTAAACGTCGTCTCGACTTCGATCCATGCGAGTCCCGCACTCTCGACACTCGCACCAACGTGCGCGAATCGTTCGCGAAAGGCCGCGCGCAGACTTTCGAGTCGCGCGATACGAGCGACGTGCCAACTTATCACACCTGTGGACGGTCGCGGGCGTTTTATACGGCACTCTTCTCTCAGTGTCTCTAGACGTTTGTCGCACCGTTCCTCCCACGAGATGTAATCGTTTAACGCGTCGAGGAGCGCGGCCTCTTCTTCGAGCGGTTCGCAATCGTTCATGTTGTTGTCTTCGCTTATACTCGTATATAATTGTTTACTCACGATAGTATTATTGGATCGTATATATTTGTTGGATTAAATTTTCGTTTTTTTATCTTTTCATCTATTAGTTGCTCATAGTCATCATCATCGGGGGATGTATCCTTGTGCCACTCGGTGTTCCAGTAACAATCATCCTCTGTATACAAAACAAACAACGGTCGTCTGTAGCAGTTGGAACACCATTGCTCTGAATTCCATATAACGTCTGTCATGAAATCGGAGTCTTCGATCATTTGATGTCCGGTGACGTTTACCCACCTATTCTGCAACCACTTGTACCGATGTTGTCGCTTACCCCACTTCCACACTCGCAACGCGCATCGAATGCACAAGCGAGACAGATGTTTCAGAGCCGCGCAACTCGTACTAAGCTCTATGTATGCGATTTCGATGTGATTAACTGTCTCGACGTATCTTGGAAGCCAATCGTATTCTCTAATTGCGAGCGCGGATAGTTGCAAGATTTTAAAATTTTCTTCGTTGAAATTGTTTTCCACTTTCCATATTTGTTCCTCAGGTAAATCGTGCACCGATAACCAATGTATATCGCGGTCGTAGCGATAGAGCCGTACATCGAACCAGATTTCTCGTATTGCGTCCTTCCACACTTTAGGAATTTCAAGATTGTGTATTTCAATGTACTCATCTACATGTTTTGCTACTGTTTTCGCGGCTAGGAACTGAAGCAATTTCGGTTGTCTGATTCGATTCATTGTTGATTTTCCATCTTGGTTTTTGCAATACACGAGCAACAATATTTTTTTAGCGGAGCAGGTCCGTCAATGTGATCGTAATCTCCCGGTTGATTGTAATGCTCGAGACATCTACGATACAGCTGCACCTCAGGATCTTCCTTCAAATGCTCAGGCAGTCGATCCCACAAAAGCTCCACGTGATTATCGAACACTTCTACAAGAATCCTCGTTGGAATGTTTTTCAACTCTTCAACCGATAGGTTTAAAATGCACGTTGTGTTCGATCCGTTATACATATTCAACAACAACAACAACGACTTGTTATCTATACGACTTGCAATCAAAATGATTTGTGACTCGCTCCCAACTTCGAGGTGCCTTTTTCTTTCGCTTTTTATCTTTTCTCGAAATCTTTAGGTTTGAAATTGCGTTTCAAAAACACCACATCCGGTACGTAACGGTTTTGCGTTATCGCGGGAAGTGCGTCATCAAACCGGAAGCGGCTGATCGCTTTGGGCAATAAGAACAGGATCACTTCCGAGAAATTGCGGTTTTCCTCAAAAATAATTTATTTGTTTGCCGCGCAATTACAAACTGCGCGCTATTTATTTTTATACGCGAACCGCTTCCGGGAAATTTGCGGTTTTTCTCGGAATTATTTGTTTTACTGCGCAATTTATATTTTAGCGATGACGTCATCGTCCCGAACGACCTTGAACACGTTCGGACCTGTTTGAGTTCTATTTTTAGCGATGACGTCATCGTTGTACGCACATTTTTTCTCGGAATTTAATTATTTTACTGCGCAATTTAAAAAATAATTGGACAGTACTACTATCTTTTGCGACGACGTCATCGACCGAACGACCTTGAACACGCGCGAACAAGTTTGAACACGTTGCAACCAATGACGTCACCGATATCTGAAATAAATATAACACACGTCGAATATTGCACGCTCCATTTTTACGGCTCGCCGATAATTGGCTAATTCCGGTGGAGCCGATAACAACGCTTCGCCGACACCACCCACACTCCTACGTTATCTCATTCGCAACACCCAACTCCTCAGGTCCTGCTCTCATTATTACGAATATGTTTCCATTGACTCCTCCTTCCCCCTCCCTTTGCGGTTTTTCTCAGAAAAGCCTCCATTAATTCCTCCTTCCCCCTCCTCCTCCCCGCACGCGGTTACCCCCTCCCCTTCCCCCTCACACCCCCCGCGATGCAAACACTTGGATTAGAACCCCTATATCTTAACTACTGAGATTTACGCTTTGTTTTTTTCCTCCTTTTCGCAAAAAGCGTAAATATTGAGGATTTCCCACGTAGTAAGGAGGCGTGTTTATGTCGCAAAGTAAATGAGCAAATTAATGGCTCTCATTATTTCAGCGGTTTTCTTTCTTGCATCGCATCGTTTGCGAGTTTCACAATATTCGCTCCCATCAATTCTAGATTCTTGGTCACGACGCCGCGTTTGTTCCATGTGATCTTGACGAGAACAGCCGTTTCAATCAGATGAAAAAGCATTCGCGCTTTGGGGCAGTAAGTTTTTGGAATTGTTTCTATTATGTTTGTTATAGTTTTTTGTTCGCGAGAGCTCGTTGCGCTGCTGTTGTTAAATGAAATATCTGCAAATGATACATTTGTTTTTGGAGTTGACTGATTAATCCGTTGATATGGATTATTATTATTATTGTGTCGCAAGTGTGTTAAATAATGTTTTGGCAAAACAGTGGTTGTTTGAAGCAAAGCGTCCATTGGTTCTTCCGCGTCGTAAAATAGTTCTCTCATTTCCTCGCTCTCCTCCTCCTCCTTTTCGCTCTCTCCACTAATTACAGCAGTTGTTTTGGCCACGGATTTTGGATCTTATTTCTTGCGATAACGCTTTTTCGCTTTTTGGATAAAAAATAGATATCGACGAAGTACTTCGTTGTACAATTTCCATTTTTCACCTGCATCAACAGGGGAATCGAGAATACGCCTCATCTCCGCGTTGAGACGCGAGAGCACGGTTCCGGAAGTGCGTGTGCTATTAAAGTAAATGTCCCCATTACCGGATGTATAAGAATGTGTTCATTTAAAACTAGTAAGTTTTACTGATATATAGAATGATAATTAGATAAAATATAGAGTATGGTATTTATTAAAATCTCTAGTTTAGTAATTGAATCAGTTTTTAAGTATTATTAACTATTTACACAGAAAATATAGTAAAAATTGTATTTACCACGATGTCCTCTTTTTAGACCTACTTGTTCCCTATTTTGATCACTTTACGTTCCTATTACCAACATACTTGCATTTTCTACTAACCATCTTATGTATCCATTATCGTCCAGTTTCTGTTATTAGATACACAATGTTTTGTATTGTATAAATTTATTGAAACTATTAATAATAATAAATATCTTTAAATCATATTAGAAACATTGTTTAATTATTAAAGAACCACGTATAGAAATGTCCGATTATTATTGGACCTAACTTTTTTGTGTGTACGTATTTCCGATCACTACTTTTTGCAACTATCTGCATAAAAAATTGATATTTTTATTTTGTTTTATTGTTGTATACATTTTTCTCTTTAATTTGCATACAATATGATATAGTCTTGTACATATTTTTACGTACAATTTATTATGTCAAAAATATGTGTTTTATAACCTATCTTATTAGATTCTGCCTACTCTTACGTCAACAAACGTTTCAATTCTTATATATTAATTTTACTTATTAATGCGTTTTTTACCGTTGAAATAATGTTTAGAATAATAAATAATATATTTTTATCATTACTGTTTGAACGTTTTGTTAATGTATCATTCTACTTTTTACTCTTACAAACCAATAAAATAAATTAACTGGTCGGTAATGGGGTCATTTACCTTAGCAGTGGTATTTTTCCCCGCCATTTGTTGTCGCATTCCTTCGAGATTATCCGTGGGAATCAGCATCAATTTTTTAGCCCGTTCCATGATTACTCGATAATTTGAGATAATAAAGCTGCAAGTATGGGACCGATGATGTACGGCAAACAGCTTCCTTGTTGCACCAGCAGCTTTCTCTTGCACCTTCAAGTACCTCTTCGTTCCGCGATACGCAGCGCCGTTTTGTATCAAATTAGGTGGTTCTTCTCTCTTTTTTCGAGCGGGACATTAGTTCTGAGCGTATTGTAGCACACTCGCAAAAACACAAGATAAATTTATTATCAGCGTTTTGCAGAAAAGCAGCGCGTTGATTTTTATTTAAAAGACACAGAGCCTTCAATACACAAATGTTTTTCTCACCGAAAGAGGAGTGATACTCTATTGACCACAGTACGATTCGACACCGATCAATTTGACACCAAATTATTGGACACAAAATTATTGAACACAGATTTATTCGACACCAAATTATTCAACACCGTACGATTCGACACCGTACGATTCGACACAAAATTATTCAACACCGTACGATTCGACAC
>NW_018020967.1:77355-110429 GCF_002006095.1 Pseudomyrmex gracilis | reverse complement strand
GAATCGTACGGTGTCGAATCGTACGGTGTCGAATAATTTGGTGTCGAATCGATCGGTGTCGAATCGTACTGTGGTCAAACGGAACACGCCCCCGAAAGAGTGCTTAGCTCTAATATGCGCCTTTTGTTGCTTTTTCCGTTGCTGCTCCTTTGTCGTCGACGGCATTGTAGCTTTGAATAATGCTCTTTACTCGTGTGCTTCGGGTTTATATACGCTTGTTTTCACGCGAAGGACCTGCGGAGTACGTACACGTAATGCCGCAGATCGTTGGGAAAGATACACGTTCGAAAACAATATTTGCCCGTTGTTGATTGTTTCAAATCGAGCAGTAAATAACCGTGAGGACGCAAAGTGGCGTTGTAGTACGCCTCTTCCAAAAACTTTGCGTTGTCGGGATAGAGTTGACGCGCGATATGGCAAATTTGCGCGCGATCGCGCGGGTTCTTGAAAACCACAATGTAATTCGAATTCAGCGAAATATCGCGTTGACCGCGTCTCTGATGAAAAAGATTCTGTGAAATAACTATAACGCTGAGATTCTTATGATGGCTATTCTTGGTAAACAAATTAACAATCACTTTGTACGACGACGATTCTTGCTTAAGATCGTTGATTATTATTAATTTTGCACAAAGTGGGTTGTGTTCGAGTAATCTTCCGGGCGGGGTAGTTTTTTGCAAAACTTGATTTTACATTTTCCCGTCATCTCGCGTTGCAACTCGAGATAGGCTTCTTGCCACTCGCCGTAATAAAATAAAATTCTCCCGAATTGAATATTCGCCATTTTCGGCAAATAACGGAGAAAAGTCTTTACAAAAATTGTTTTCCCGCATCCCGTAGGACCGCAAACGATCGCCGTCCAGGGATGTTTCCAGCGCACGTCTATTTCGAAGACGTGCGAATTGCCGTTCGTAATACTCTTAAATTAAACTGTTTTGTTTGCGACGACGACAATGAGCTTACCATCGCGTTGGGCACCGCGGCGGCCGCGGTTTAGCGCGTTTTGCCGCGACAACGAGCTAATTTTCGTCGCGGCAACGGACGTTGAGCTTATTCCGGATGATTGAAAAGCTGTTTTTATGAAAAATCGGCTTATTGTTGCGCGCGCAAAAATAAGCTTATAGTTTCTTGTTGAGGTTATATCAAAAAAGCACTTTCTAAGAATAAAAAAAAACAGAGATCGGGAACAAACAATCTTTTAATTTTGTTTTTAATAAAAATTATTAACACTAAAATATTAAGTTTTTCAAAATATGTACAGACGGCGTCATTAATTCAAAGAATAGGCGCGGGGATCGGAGGGCAAGCGGGGCGGTTGCTCGTAGCGCCAACGGGCGCCGTACTAACTAACTAGTAGCAATCGGGTGTCCACAACTGGACACTCGATTTTGGGACTAATGGATATTTGGATCAACTGGACTTTTTGTGATCCCCGCGCCTATTCTTCGAATTAATGACGGCGTCTGTACATATTGCTTAATCTACTAACATTTCCAAAAAATCTCGCAGTTTATAACCTTCTTTTTATACGCCATTGTTAAACTAACTTATATATTTTTCTTTCATTGTACAAAGCGCTTGCTTACATTATGACCTATTTGAACGGAAAACATATATACACAATTTTAACTCTTACTACTACGTTTAAAATATACAAACTATTTACAAGAGAATGCGCGGAAAAAAGTTTTATTCTAAGTAACCGTATGGAACGGAGCGTCGATCGTAGATAAATCGACGCTTCTGCAAAACCGGCGAGCAGATTTTTTATTCGTCCCGCGTCACAACCTCGTGAAACGCGTCGCGACGAATCGCTCTAAAATGCAAATTTATCGACACATTTTCTTCTTTTCTCTCTCTTTGCATTAACATTTTCCTAACGCTATTGAAAGTAATTATGCGAAAAGTTGCGGAATTGAGAGTTATTTCCTTGATTTTACACATCTCCCGCGCGCCACCGTTCGGAGCACAAACTACATACGCGTAAAATTTCAAGCCATCGGATACAAACAACTCGATGTAACTACCACGTCTGTAACCTTCAAGCTTGTCCGTCTTATCGCCCAAGAAAATTTCCGTACTCGGTTCGTATTCGCCGAGTTCTCCGCTGCTCACATAAATACACGAATCTGTATCGTAATAAAGAATGCGCTTGCCTAAACGTTCTAAATATTCGTACAGATTCAATTGCGCCTGTGCCGTCGTGTACGCCGCTATTATTACTGTAGGGATTTAATTATCGATACATTGGTAGTACTGATCCATTAGTCACCAGCAATTGCGGGCAATGGTTGTGAGTCTTAATTTTGGTTGGCTCACGGGGCTCGCTCTCCTTTTTTTTTGTTTTTGTAGTTTTCACTACTGTGATCTTCTTGTTCTTGATACGTTGCGACCTTAATATATTTTTTCACAAAGTGATTAGTAGTTCGGTCTGTTAATTGATCATATATATATATACGTGTTAACCTGTCTGTAAAATAGAATCCATTCTGTTGTAGACAATAAATTGTGTATGCTATCGAATATGCTTTATTTTTGATTGCAACCACGTTAAATCCAACAAGGTTATGGGCCCAGCACCACGTGGCGATTCGAAAAGCGAATAACGAATAGTAACGGAAAGAAAGCAATACACGATGGAACAATTCGAAGATATTCAGGTATCTACTAATGAAGTTCCAAAATTAACCTTGACTAATTACAACGAATGGAAACAGAGAATTCGATTGTTACTGAGACAACGTGGCTGCTTAAAATTAATCGATGGCACGGAGCTTCCGCCAGGAACGGGTGCCACGACGAAAGAACAGGAACTATATCAACGGAGAGAAAACCGGGCAGTTACCACGATTTTGTTGAGTTGCTCAAACGAAATATTGGCTATTTTAGACGACTCAGACGGTGCAACACGGACATAGACTAAGATCAAGGAACACTTTGAGCCGACTACTAGAGCTAGGTTAGCCGGCCTATTTGATGAATTTTATGAAATGAGATTCAAACCAGATGATGAATCCATAGGTATGTACATTGGTCGAGTAAAGAAAAATGTAAATGAAATGATAGAAGCTGGATTCAAATATTCTGACCAAATGGTAACCTTCCAACTAATAAGACGTCTTCCAAAAGAATATGATAGCATTGTTCAGGCACTACATCGAATACCGGACAAGGAATTTACGGTTGACCACATTGCTGAAGCTTTAATTGCGGAAGAATGTCGCATAAAGCAAAGAGCTAGAGATGATAAAGTCGATGATGTCAACAACGCTTTAACGACCGATAAAAAGAATAAAGGACATCGAAAACAGGGGCCACAACAGACTAAGGCCCAGTCGCAGGAACCAAAAAGAAGCACGGTTAAATGCTTCAGATGTGGTAAAGAAGGCCACATAGCCAAGGATTGCAGAAGCAAAGTCAAAAGCAATGCTCGTACTGCAAAGGGGGACGAGTCAGGCTTCTTTGTAACAGTGCCACATTGCTTACAATCACGAACTACCGAGAATACGTGGATAGTAGACTCTGGTGCAAGTGCACATTTCTGCAATGACATTACTCTGTTCAAGAATTTTCAGAAAATCCAACTAGATGTGAAAGTCGCTGACATCAATACGATGAGTAAAATAGAAGGGCGTGGAGACGTCACTCTAGAATTAAAGGTAGGAGACAAACGAAAAATCATACATTTGTATAACGTTCTCTATGCTCCTTCGTTCAGAGGTAATTTATTATCTGGGGTAAAATTAGATCAAGGAAATCATCATGCGGTGATAACTGAAAATGCATGTCGCATATATAAACCAAATTGGAAATTTTTCTTCGCCGCATCCTTGAGGAATGGATTGTATGAAGTACCTGTAATATCCAACCCAGATAAAATTTCTGCGAATTTACTAAAACTAGAAACTGACATCAATTTATTGCATCGCCGACTAACACACTTAAGTAATGACACGATAAGACAAATGATTAAGAGAGAAGCAGTTACAGGAGCCTCTCTCTCAGGTACAGACAAGGGGAAAGAATGCTCAATTTGTCCTATGGCAAAATCAACTCGTAGTTCATTTAAACCACTTCCTGAACGAGTGAGCAAAGAGATTTTAGAACTAACACACATGGATATCTGGGGACCATCTAAAGTCAAGACAATGAGAGGCTTTAGGTATTTTCTCTCAATTATAGATGATTATTCCCGCAAAGCGACCGTTTATTTACTAAAAGAGAAATCAGATGCGTTTACATATTTCAAGGAATACATGACGAAGGCCGAACGTCAAACTGGGAAGAAAATGAAACGTATCCGTACTGACAACGGTAGGGAATTTGTAAATAAGGAGTTTGAAAGTTTTCTAAGTCAACATGGAATCAAAGCAGAGCGTACATCACATTACACTCCTGAACAAAACGGTGTTTGTGAGAGATTCAATCGCACCATAATGAAAGGTGTGCGAGCAACATTAATTGACTCAGAACTTCCAGAGAGGTTTTGGGGTGAGTTACTAATAGCGAGCACACATGTACGTAATCGTTGCAGTCATAAAACACTAAAAATGGCGACTCCTTTGGAAAAATAGACTAACAAAAGGCCATCAATTGGTCACTTAAGATCTCTGGGGTGTCGAGCCTATGTACACCGACCAAAAGTGACGAGATCGAAATTGGATCCCAGAGCTGATGTTGGATATCTGGTTGGATACTCTCTTCACACAAGAGGATATCGGATCTGGATTCCAAAATTGAACGAAGTAAAGGATACCATCCATGTTAGATTTGAAGTCAGTCATGTACGAAGATGACATCCAGCGAAAAGACAAGGTTGTGCAACAACACCAGCCAAAAGATACACTAATATATAAGGACGAAAGTGACTCGGACGTCTCAGAAGAAAACAAAGACGTGATCCCAGATAAGAGAGAGGAAGTATCGCGACCTCTTGTCAAGATAGAAAGAAAAGTAGGGAAGCGAAAAGCGGGTGACCGCATAGAAGTCTTTTACTATATAACTCGTAATCCAGATGGTAAGCGAGAAAGGATGAGGTCATTAAAAGATGTACAAAAGTATTGTAAAGAAAACTCAATGAAATACCATCCTGAAGAATTCGACTTCCAGACTAAAGAAAAGATCGAACACTTGCCAACGCTAAGGCCTGCTAAGACAACGAACGCTGAGTCTTCAGACAGCGAATATGAAGATCTGGAGACTAGCGACAACGAAGATAATGTAGAAATATGACTAGTTACAACTGCCAAGGACATCGTAATTCCGAAAAACTACAATCAGGCCATCAATAGTGCACAGAAACTTTAATGGGAAATGGCAATGAAAGAAGAACTAAAAATGCTGAATCAAAGAAATGTCTGGACCCTCGTCCCAAGAAGCACTGATATGCATGTGATCACTAATCGATGGATCTACACCGTCAAAACTAATACCAAGGGCGAGATACAGAAGTTCAAAGCAAGATTAGTCGCCGGAGGTCATCGGCAAATCCTAGGTATTGATTACGATGATGTGTTCAGCCCGGTTCTAGACTTTTCATTGCTCAGATTATTCTACGCCATATGTATCAGTGTGTTGGGATGGCTCTCATATCAAATAGATATCAAAGGAGCATATCTATATGGCAAACTACGACATGTCATCTACATGCAACAACCACAAGGATCCGAAGGTGGCTTTAACAAGGTTTGCAAACTAAATAAATCCATCTACGGGCTACACCAAAGTGGTAAAGAGTGGCACACCAAATTGCGAAAAACACTACAGCAGCGCGGCTTCGTCCCGCTGAAATCAGCCAACTGCGTCTTTGGTTATGAAGACAAAGTCCTACTACTAATATATGTGGACGATATCGCCATTTTTGCCGCCAATCAGCGATACTTGGATGTGGTATTAACTACGTTGGAATCGTGCTTCGAAATCAAAAAATTGGGTCCAATAAGTAAGCTACTCGGAGTACAATTCGTAAACGAAAGAGGGATAATTGGCCTGCATGAAGGGCAATACATCGAAGAATTAAAGCAGCTGTTTCCCTCAATCAGCAGAGTACCACTATCATTACCAGCATCTCCACACGGAATGCCGAAACCGGACAGTCGGAACCGAGAAAACGACGGGAGGTGTAAGTACCCGTACAGGAACTTGTTAGGATGTTTGCAATATATATCCAATAGAAGCAGACCTGACATATCATACTCGGTTAATTACTACGCTCAATTCTGCGAGAATTACGACGAATCACTGTGGAACGGCCTTTGTGGAATTGTGCGATATTTGTGGACAACCAGAGATGCAATTCTACATTTAAAAACTGACGAATTTACAATGAATACCTACGTGGACGCTAGCTGGGCTGTAACCGACGATCGACGATCAATCACTGGTTATTTAATTAGACTCGGAACAGCGGTAATATCGTGGAAATCGGTAAAGCAGAGGTGTATCTCATTATCTTCAATGGAAGCGGAATATGTTGCACTCAACGCGGCGGCTAAGGAAAACATATGGCTTTATCGAGTAATGAAGGAACTAAACGGACTTACATATGTTAAAGTACCCAAACCAGTAATATATTGTGACAATTTGGGAGCAATCAGTTGCTCCAAAAAGGAGATTGAGAATTCACGGACTAAACACATTGAACTAAAGTATCATTTTATAAAAGACTGTATAAATCGTGAATTATTTGATTTGCAGTATGTGCCCTCCAAAGAAAATATGGCAGATTATATGACGAAGGCTTTCTCTATTCAAAGGAAGCCGTATTTTCTTGAGTTTCTTTTTAATAAATAATTTTTTGTTTTTGATTGCTGGTGAAGGGGCCATTTGTAGGGATTTAATTATCGATACATTGGTAGTACTGATCCATTAGTCACCAGCAATTGCGGGCAATGGTTGTGAGTCTTAATTTCGGTTGGCTCACGGGACTCGCTCTCCTTTTTTTTTGTTTTTGTAGTTTTCACTACTGTGATCTTCTTGTTCTTGATACGTTGCGACCTTAATATATTTTTTCACAAAGTGATTAGTAGTTCGGTCTGTTAATTGATCATATATATATATATGTGTTAACCTGTTTGTAAAATAGAATCCATTCTGTTGTAGACAATAAATTGTGTATGCTATCGAATATGCTCTATTTTTGATCGCAACCACGTTGAATCCAACAATTACGTTGGTAATCAGAGAGGGTACGACCGCCTCGTTCCGCATTCGCCACAAAACATATATTACCTCGTAATATCTCCTGTTCTTCGCCGCCGCTCTTAAATTAAAAATTGGGCATTAGTGACGCAAACCCTCGCAATAAAGAATAATTAAACGTAGCAAGGGTTTGCGTCCGAGAGAGGCAAGCAACGCACCACCGTCGTGTAACGGTTTTCCGCCTTTCGCAAAAATAGACGAGGCGTAAACAATTATATCTATCCCCTCGTCGGCAAGGTAACGCTGAACCCGCTCAATTTCTCCAATATTACAGCTCTCCTCCGGAATTGTGACGCTCGCCCTCCCAACTCCTGTGCCTATTGGCGTTGTAAGGAGGAGGTCAAACGTCTCATTGCATTTCATCGGTAATGTAGCTCGCCCGTGCGGGCGTTACTTCATTTGAGGTATATCCGAGCGGCACCAAGTGAGCGAGAGAAACGGAAGTTGTCGCTATTTGTTTGGAAAGAATCGTTTCTCGATTCCTTTTGCGCCCAGAAGACGGCCTCCTCTACCCGACGGAGAGTAGACGTTGCATACGCGTATCGGAAACTCTTAAGCAATGTTTATCTCTCCGTTACTCTGCGCAACCGAACTCACGAGAGAACAAATATTCTCGTGAGTCAAGTCACGCGAGTGGGAGTCTCTTGCCTACGTTGCGATTGCCCACAGTCACTATTGCCCACGATTTGCTTTTGCCCATGTTGCGATTGCCCACGAGTTGTTTTTGCCCACGTTGCGATTGCCCATGTTGCAATTGCCCATTTTGCGATTGCTCACGTTGCAATTGCCCACGGTGATATTGCCCACGTTAATATTGCCCACGTTGCAATTGCCTACGCGTTGATTTTGCTCACGTTGTTATTGCTCACGTTAGATTGGTATATATTTAAATCAGATATTCAAAGTGTTAATAATCTTGACCAATTAATCTGCAAAAGATATGTAATTTTACCACCGTGGAAAGAGGGAGAAGCTTTTCCTGGGGGGGGGCGCAGCCTCCTTGTGTTTACACGCTTATTACACAGTGTGAAAAGATCGGGCTTCTGCATTGCGTGCGCAATCACCGCGTGCGCAATCGCAACGTAAGCAATCGCAACGTGGGCAATCGCAACGTGGGCAATCGCAATGTGGGCAAAAGCAACGTGAACAATCGCAACGTGGGCAAAAGCAACGTGGGCAATCGCAACGTGGGCAAAAGACTCTCATTCGGTGAACTTTGCAATAATGACAATGAAGTATCAAGCGAATACGCGTCAAAATTATCATAATTATAGAAAAAACAATTATTATTATTTGCATTATCGGTATCAATATTTTTGTTGTTAAAATCAAAGGAAGAAATATTTTCGACATGCACAAACTTCTTTCGAGTATTATTAGTACAAGTGTCTTTATTAATATTACTGTTTTGATTAGTACAATTACTATCTACATTATGATTATTTTCTTTCCAATGATTACTACTCATAGTTAGCAATCTCACAGTATCATTGCCCATTTCTTCATGTTGCAAGTTACACTTAATTTCTTTTATTATATGTTCTTGTTGTCGTTTGCTTACTTGATAGAAACATTTTCGCGAAATTGAATGTTTTAATACTAAAGTTTTCCTTTTATACACTATATAATATAAAGCTACTAGAAGTAATAGTAGTAAATGCTAACCGTGTAAAATGCAATTTTCCGTCGTTGGAAAAAGGTCTCTGATAGAAAATGATTACTCTGATGAATGTCTCTTATTCATCTTTTTGCACGATTCTAAAAAGAGCTACAATCTTTATTCAGAAGTAGATTCTGCAAAAGGAAATACAATTTTTTGCTACGTAATAGATCGTTACTTAATTGTAAACAAACATTTTGGTTTATTACTGAGAAAGATGTAAGTAGTGCCTCGCATATTTGCCGCATGTTTCTCTCAATATCTCTGCAAGTCATCTCCATTAATTTCTAAAGTGCTTCACAGAAAGCTTAGGCCGAGTGCTTTCTGCAAAACACTTCTGATGACTCGCAAAGAGATATTGAGGGAAACATGCAACAAATACGCAAAGCACTACTGTACTAAGTAAAACATAATGAATGAATTGTTACATTATTCTTTATCATTTTATTATTTTTGACATTATATTATTAATTATATTATTAATTGATTGATAAAAATAATCGTTACAAATGATGAATAATAAAAACAATTGCTATTCAACGATTTAGCGTTTTCGTAATCGAAGGTACGCTATCATATACATTAAACTTGCATTTTTTAATATAACAATATTATTGAGGCCTTAATGCAGAGCTGCACAACTCAGGCAAGCCGACTAGCCAAATAGTAACGCTGCGATATTTCTGACATCTCCACTACTGACCGCGAGCCTACCACTCTACTACGTACATATGTACGTACGCTTTGTTTCATATGTATACAGTGTGTTTGTACTACCACTACTATCCTTTCCGCGGCTGTTCCACCAGCGCTTTAGGCGAGAGTGAGGGAAGCTTCTCCGTTACGAATAAAGGAAATGGAATAAACTTGATAGCCAAGCGTGGCTACTAGGCCGCCAGTTGTGCAGCCTTACATTAATGCATGTCCATGTGTAATGCACATATACACGATGACTTAGAACTCTGTACAATGCTTGTGAAGGTTCAATTGTTTTAACTTGTAATTATTTTGAATGGAAAAATTTGAGCATATTTCAATAATAAATAAATAATTGTTTGGCAAGGATATACAAGATGACGGATAGGCAGCAGCAATGGTGACAGCAGCAAGGATTGCGGATGTGACAGATGTGTAACAAAGATCTTTCTGTAAATTAAAAGATCACTTTATTTACACTATATACAGTTTTAATGGGGCCCTGAAAAGAGTTTTTATTTTCCCCGGTGCCTGGTGTTTTCTTGCCAGAAAATGCGGGGCTTTGTCGGTGTTAAACGCTACTTCTTGGCACGTACTGGCGAGCTCGGTGGCGTGGTCGGTGGTGTTGCCGCAAACTCTGTTTGCCTAGCCGTAGATGCTGATTCCTTGGCGAGGTTGGCTCTGCACGCCTGCTAAGTAGTAGAGAATTGCTGCTTGGTCTTACGGCGAGCTCGGCGAGGCTATGTTGCCACGTGCTGGAACTTCTTGCGTTGCAGCGGTGAGGCTAAGGCGTCAGCGGGCAGGCAAAGTCTATCGGCAAAGGGTCTCTCCTCTGCAGTGGCGGTAGCGAGAGGTCCAACCGGATGAGTCGCCACGGTAAAAATTCCTCTTTCTTGAGCGGTGCTGAAGACCCGTGTGTTCGAGGTCGGTGCTCCTGGAGGACCTAGGATCTTTTGGCGAAATGCCTTAATTGATTTCTCCAATGGAGAAAAGAGATCTCTAAGATGAGAGATCAATGCTCAAGCTTTGTAGCGAGCAGATAACGCTCCAGCCACAGTAGCAAGCGGAGGTAATTGATGAGCCGCCGACGACTATCTTATCTAGCCGTCGGGATTAATGTCGCTTACAAGTAAACTGGCGCCGCGATGCGCCGTGTAGCGGCGGCGCGCTGTACTAGCCGCGCTGTGGCGGGCCGCCGACCCAAGGTTAAGGCCGCCTCACAGCCGCACGGCGTTTTTGTGGTGTATATGCACCACAAATTGTATTATTACTTTCGCTTTTATAATCATAAAAAGTAAGTTTATACTATTGTGTTCTTACATTTAGTTTGCTTCGTCACATATATTTGTCTCTTTCTAGTGTTCTTAATTTATTCTTGAAATACGTAACAAAGAACCAACTTCGCTGCACGTTTTGTTATAATGAGGACTTCTTTCTGTAGACATTGACAGTTGAAAGTCTTGCTGCTTAGCAACGCGGTCAGCTTGTTAAACAAATGAGTGCTGCAGACGCTGAGTTACGTTCCTACTGTACTAACTGAACAATCACTTTGAAAAGCCCTAAAAAAAGAAAAGCCCTAAATGTGTGAATTTGAATTGGTCAATATACACTATTACACAACTTCACAAATAAAAATTTACTATAAATTGTACATAATAAATGTAACTATTATGTAAAAGTTTAAAGTATTTAAACATAACTAAATTTATAATTTCTACTGTGTTCAGTAGAATGATAAATATAGTTATATTTTTAAATATTTGAAATAGTACCAAAAAACCTGTAGAAAGTCCAAAAGATACCCAAACAAAATTTTATAATAAACAATAATAAATGTTCGTTTAAATGTTAATAAATAAGGCACATCATCTATTTCATGTGAAAACATTACAGCTGACTTTATTAAGAGTGTTTCTTCTTTATTTTTAAAAACAACATAAATCAGAAAATAAACATAATAAATATTGTTTAGTTTGTTATCGTTAATTTTTACTAAATGACAAAATATAATATAATGCTTATTGGTTTTCTCTAAATATGAAACAGGAGAAGCGCGACACTTCGATAGCAATCAACACGACGCTACAAAGCATCATTCTACTTTTATTTTTCATATCAGTATCGTTAGCGCAGCCTTCCTGACGTTTTGCACGCCTTCTTTCAGCCGCCTCTTCAATTAATTCAAATGTGATTGAAACGTTTCGATTATTTTGAGAGCTTTGACATACAAAAGTCTAATAATAAAAATGATTTTTTGAAAAAGAGAGAGCGTCATGTGTCATTTTATATATGACTAACAATAAAACAGAGACATGTCAATATGCACCAATACTGATCTGATATATGCATAATTGAAGGAGCTGTACATAGACGTAACATTGCATTTATATTTGATTGCAAAGCAAATATACTATAACCGTAATAGTTTGTCCATGTTCTACCTAAAAAAATATTAACCAACTACCAGATTAACGTAAATACAACAGCTTGTACACTCAGATTAGCCAATAGAAATCTTCAAATACATATCAAATGAATAATAATAATATATTAATACACAATCAACAAGTTGCAATATTGTTTTACGATAAATAAGACATTATTTGATACACAACAAAGCATGTACTTACATTTTATTTTTGAAACGTGCTTTTGACATAAATTTCAAAGATTCCTTATGTAGATACGTGCTGATACATTTTGTCAATTCCTCAAACTAGTCTTTCCATTCTAACGGTTTAATATTTAACGTAAATACTTCTTGATCAGTGGACGATACTGATTCGTGTGCAACTGAAATATACGTGGATTGTGGAACTTCTATTCTTGAACTTGCGAGAAAACATTCGTTAAATGTGTGTAGAATTTGTGGTTTTCTCGCGTCCTAAAGGATGATAAATCGCGTGATAAACGCTCTTCCTGTCGACTTACATAGTTCAGGTTACCAATTTTGTGGCCCGGGAACGCGTTTGGAAAAACAATTAGCTAGAAGCGATCGCGGCATTAATCCATTGGACGCGGTTTGTCGTAAACACGATATAGCTTATTCGCGAAGCAACGAACTCTCTGCTCGACACGTAGCTGATAACGCACTTGCTGCAAAGGCGCGCGATCGTATTACAGCGGCAGACTCGAGTCTCGGTGAGAGAGCAGCTGCGACCGCCGTGTGGGCTATGAAAACAAAAACAAAACTCGGCGTGGGCTTGAAAAAAAAAGCAAGTCAGCAAAAAAGAAGCGAATACTTCCAATTGCTAAACGCGGCGGTGTGTTACCGGTCCTACCGCTGCTGGGTGCTCTCGGTGCGCTCGTTGGTGGAGCGGCGGGAGTTGCAAAAACGGTAAATGATACGAGAGCTGCACAGGGGCAACTAGAAGAAATGCAACGTCATAATCGCGCGATAGAAGGTCGGGGAATTTATCTGACTCCGTACGGACGGGAACTTTAAAAAAAAAAGCTAAAAAGACATTAAACTTACCTACAGGTGTAACAACTAATATGCAGTTAGAACAACTAGCTAAGCGCATGCGTACACCTTTCTTTAGAAGTGTTTTCATTGCGTAATATATTACCGAACATAGTACATTGCAATGAGAGTGGTATCGTCAATTTGGATGATACAAATGGACCAGGTACTCACTGGGTGGCGTATGCAAAAAGAGGAAAGCATGTCATATATTTTGACAGTTTTGGTAATCTTCAACCACCAAAAGAGGTGGCTCGTTATCTAGAACATGCCGTAGACAAAATAGAATATAACCGTATGTCTTATCAACGTTACAACCAAAGCAATTGTGGCCAATTGTGTTTATGGTTCCTTCAAACGGTTGATAAGCTATATTTCTTTAAATAGTGAGCTATCAAACTTCAATACGCATTTGACAACATGCCACTGACGTTTACACTTACCGGTAAAAGTAGCATTCTTGCGGTCAGTTACTTTCCCGCCATTGATTTAAGTAACGGAGATTACGAGCTTGGACTAACAGATTTTGAAACGTATCATACGATACCGAACGTAAATTTATCGAACAATAAGTTTTATTACGATACGGATGACAAGCAGATTATAATTCCTGAAGGGTCGTACAAATTACAGGATATTAACAATTCTCTGCAATACGCAATAGTGCAACGTCATGCGAAAAGCAAAGATAAGGATGATAACATCCCTCCACTAATATCACGCGCAAACACCAACACAATGAGAAGTAAAATAAACAGCGCCTATCAAATAAATTTTACCAAATCCGACAACATTGGATCGTTGTTAGGTTTTTCATCAACTCGAATTTTAGAGCCGCTACAATGGTACGTATCAGACGTGCCGATTAATATTATCAACGTAAACATTTTTCGCATAGAGTGCAACGTAACTGCGGGTGCGTACAGCAACAACCGGTGTGTGCATACGATACATGAGTTCTCACCGAACGTGCCAACTGGATATAAGATCTCGGAAACACCGGCACAGATCATTTACCTTCCGATCATTGTGCAGAGCATTACGGATCTGACGATACGCATTGTGGACCAGAACAGACAATTGCTTGATTTTCGAGGAGAAAAAATAACTGTCAGGTTCCACGTGCGACGCCGACGACTATAATACACGGCATGCTCGTGCTAAACAAGGCGGATCAAGTGACACGAGATACAAGGTTTTCATTACAAACACCTGCTACTACTACTACTACAACGTACAGTAATCGGAAGAAGCTAAGTTCGATAAACGTTAAATTTTTACAATCGTTGGGATTTATTGTACGAGAAGTTTGAAAATATGTGCGACATTTCAAATGTTGGGGGCGAGCCGATCTTTGATGATCGCATCGTCAAAATTGAAACTCACACAAACAATCCGTATGTGAACACAACATTTGAACACAGTGATGAGATACGCATACCTATACACCAGCAGGATTTGTACACTTTACCGTGTCGAAGTTTTCTTTACGTCAAAGAAAAAATAACGTTAACGACAAAAGATGAAGAAGTATATCTGGGTAATAATTGTGTAGCTTTTATGTTCAATGAAATTTGCTACAAACTTAATGGTATGGAAATTGATCGTAGAAACGTTGGAATAACTTGCACAATCAAAAACTATATATCGCTAACTCATAATAAAAGCATGGCCATGAAGAATGCTGGTTGGGATATTAAACAACATGTGGACGTAGATAGTTACTTTAGTTTCTGCGTACCACTCAGCATGTTATTAGGATTTTGTGAGGACTACAAACGTACGGTTATCAATGCACGTCATGAACTAATTTTAATACGATCGCGCAACGATAAAAACTGCTTAACCTTTTTGCTCCGGGACTGGTCCATATATGGACCAGCAAGAAAAGCAAACGTAATAGATGTTTATAAGGTCAATTTAATGCACTAAATTTAGGAAAAAAATTGAAAAAAATCCTGGTTACTTCTTTGACCTTCAAAATTAACTTTGAAGGGAAGGGAGTAGCAGGTTATTATTAACTTTTTCAGCTAAAATGCGAGGTCAATTTTAAAGGAAAAATCCCCGGAGCGAAAAGGTTAACAGCAGTTTCGCAGGTAGATTGTGAGGCATTGAATGGAAACATTGAATTATTCAAAGTGCAATGGCGAATGCCACATGTAGTGTTGCACGATGTCACGAAGCTCTCGCTACTACAGCTCTGGAAAGCGGGCGATATCTGACTATGAGTTTCCGTTCATGGAATTTCTATGAGTTTCCATTATTACAAAGCACTACTAACCATTTGTGGGCCGTAAAAACAGCGACACAACTTGAGAAACCGAGATGCGTCATATTTGCGCTACAGAGTGCTCGAAGAAACGATATGTCAGCAGATGTCACGCGATTCGATCACTGTCAGTTGACCAACGTAAAACTTTATCTCAACTCTGAATTCTATCCTTATGACGAATTGCATTTAGAGTTTGATAGAAACAAATATGCCGTTCTGTACGATATGTACACATATTTCCGTAAAACGTACTACGAATGTGGTGTTGTCGTACCATTTCTCACGATTTACAACTTTCTGCAATGTGATCCTTTAGTGGTCATTGATTGCTTATGTCAAAACAAGGCTGTCAAAAGTGCAACCGTCGATGTGCGAATTGAATTCGATTGCAAAGAAAATATACCGGCAAATACTACAGCCTATCGTCTCATTTTGCACGATTGTGTGGTTGAATACAACCCGTTAACTAACGTAGTACGCAAAATTACTAAAAATTACATAAATTGTGACATCAGCGCTTCTCTTCTCCATAATCTGAAAATAGTATAAAAACTACAGTATGTACCAATAGACAGCAGTCGTCTTTTATCGGTCACACAAATTCACCATCATGGATGTGCCGACGTTTGTAGACCTACAAGGATTTGTCGTCGGGAAAGAATTTATTGTCAAAGAAGTGGCGGTGTTGCGAAAAGGTATTGTTTTCTCGCATTACATTTTTAAAAGCCCCTTTTCGTGGAATCTACTTGCAAGATCAGACAAGTCAGCTGCTTTTTGGTTGATGACGCATCATCACAAGCTGCGTTGGGAAGATGGAAATGTTGCATACCGCGAAACATTTGATTACAACAGCTATTTGCGACACTGCAAAAAATAATGACAACGCATTTTTACTTGTCTATGTTAAAGGTCTTGAAAAATGTAACTGGCTAGCTGATATTTTTGATAGTGAAGTACGACGTAGATTACTTATTAAAACATTGGATGCCGACTACGACGATATTGCTTCTTTAAATAAATTGAATGTATTGAATTAATACGATGTAAAAAACATGTAAAGCATTGCGTATTACAAACTGTATTTAAAATATTTACTTGGTGGTCTAAACAACAATAAAATGTTATATGCAACAATTTTAGTTGTACATTTACTACCTTGTTCCATAGTATATTTATATAGATTAACGGTATTAATCGCGGTTTAACGTGGTTTCATAGTTGATTATGGCTCGTTTCTAGTTAACCATAGTTCGTTTATGGTTGAACGTGGTTCTCGGTTTGGAGGTCGGGGGGACAGCCCCGGCCTTCCAAGGGCAAAGCTGACTGCTAACGAGCGCGTCCCCGGGTTGCGAATAAGGGAACGGTCTCAAGTACTGAGGTTAGCTGCGAATAACCCCTTCCGGAAGAATAAGCAGTCGCGGACAAACAGCGGTGGATACTGAAAGTGGGGTGGTCGCTCCTGTGGAAAGGGAGCGGCCTATAAAGTGTTCCATTAAACTTGATGAAGTATCCACGTCAAAGGCAAGTGAGTGCCGCCTTAAAAGCACTCCAACAACCTCCGGGCAGATCGGGCTTGTTAGATTTTGTTTACCAACCAATCTAGGTCAAGGAAAACACCTATGTAAAACTACAGTAGAAAAAATATGATGGACAGCAAGATGAAAAAAGCCTTACCGCCTCAGAGTGATCGGACACTCAGGAGCCGGCACGGTGGGAGTACTGTCCCTGCTCCCGCCGCATCGTCATCTAGCGAAGGGCAGAAGGAAGGGTTGACGGCGGGCCTCTCTGGACATTCTGCTACCGCCGTAACAGAGCAGCGCGAAAAGCGTAAAGCAGATAAGAGCCTGGAGTTGGCTCTTCAAGAGAGTTTGGAGGTGACCAATTGCTCCCTTGCTACGATGGGCATCGGCGCTCTCTTTGACAATGTTGGTGACTCCCTGGACGAGCTTTGAGAGCGGCTTTGTCGTCGCTCCAAAATGTCCAGAAAGGAGAAAGCGGGCAGGCCAAAAGAGCTACAGGAAAGGATTGTCTCAGGTCTCCTGGAGCTCCAAGCCCGATTCACCCCTCTCCGTGAGTACGTTGACAACATCAAGAGGAGTGTCACCAACACTGACTTCACTACACGGCCAGTGTAGTGGAAAAAGTCGATCAAGCGCAGGTTGCCTCTGAGCGACAAATTTCGGAAGCCATCCTCCAGATCAGCGAGGACTTTGATGAGGGTAATGCCTCCTGCCTCGCTGACCTAAAGAAAATTAAGAAGGGTGTTGTGGGAGCGCGTGCGGCGATCAAAGAGGTCCATAATGAGGCCTCCCGGTCGATTCACGCGCTTCACGAAAGCATGGAGACGTCGGTGCGAGCCATCGCCGACGTCTCTATGCCGAGGCCGAAAGGAGCTACATGCTCCACTCCAGTCAGGGGGAGAGTCAGATTTCTCCCTCCTGGCTGTAGAAAAATGAAAGGGTGGTGCGGTGCACCGTCTCGGGGGAGCTCCAAAAACTTTTAGAGCGGAGGCTCCCGAGACGGCCCTCCTTTGTTAGGAGGAAATTTCTGATTCTCCTGCCTGTTCTTGTTAGAGCACAGGCGGAGGAAAAAGAACCGAAGAAGAAGAAAAAGAAGAAGAAGAAGAAGAAGAAGAAGGAAAAGAAGCAAGTGGTAAAGGCCACCAAGGCGCCTACAAAGGGTGGGAGGACGGCCGTTGGTGCCGGTCGAGGAGAGTCTTCCGCTCCTCTGACCCCACCCTCGTCAAGCCAGTGGCCGCCTCGCGGGGTACTCCCGCGTACTGAGGCGGTCACCTTGCGTCTCGAGGGGGAGGGCATGGTGTATGCCCAAGTCCTTCAAGACGCAAAGAATAAGGTGGACCCTAGGTCGGCGGGCGTCTCCAAGGTCCGTCGGACCTTGGAGGGCACTTGTTGTTGGAGGTTGGAGGGGAGGACCGCAAGTCCAAAACGGACCTCCTCGTCACCAAGTTAAAAAAAGCTCTCCCCAAAGGAGTCAGTGTGGATCGTCCATCCCGAAACGTGGAGATATTACTTTCGGGATTGGACGAGTTCACCACGGAGGACGACCTCTCTAAAAAGTTCATGGCAGAATTTAGTGGCGGGAGTGGCGTTAGGGTAGTATCCCTGCGTCACTCTCAGGCTGTGGATGGAACCGCCTTGGTTCGCTACCCAGCTGAGGCGGCGGCCAAGACGATTCAAGTAGGCAGATTGCTGGTGGGATGGGTAGTGGCAAGGGTGCGTAAAATTGTCAACAGGAAATATTTTAAGGCCGATACGAGCCATTCGCAGGATGTTTGTGCGAAAACTATGCGTGTACATATATATATACATGTAACGAATCCTACTTGTAAATTTTTGCAAGTATTTTTTGAATTGACATTTCAATTCTTAAAATCATACGAAATGCTGGATTTGCATCTCACATATCGTTACTCCCTACGTATAATCCCGTAACTCCAAAACGCAAATTTTAGAGGAGAGCAGTTTAAAAGTATAAAGCTTCATATGTTTCCTTATAGTTAGGGATCTTTTGGTTTCAAATTTTTACCTTACATATGAATATTTATTTTTAACTATTTGGTGACCATAAAGAACATGACTTTCTAAGTGTCACTATGCAATAAACTGAAAATCCCATATGTGACACTTATGTAATTATACGTAGGGAGTGACGATATGATAAACCCCGGATACCCGCTTAACTAATTTTAAAATATTGCAAAAAAACTCCTCGGCCAAGAGTCGAACCTGGAATCTCCGGCTTTCCGTGCCATCGCCTTCCCTGTTAGGCCACCGAGGCACTTGGAGTAAGTCTCGCAATATTCATATATATATCGAAATTGGTTTGATGATACTGTTAACGCTAAATTGCAGCCAGCGTAATTTCAAAGATTTAACGCTCGTGAAATTATCAACAGGAAATATTTTAAGGCCGATACGATAAGCCATTCGCAGGATGTTGCAAATCCAGCATTCCGTATGATTTTAAGAATTGAGATTTCAATTCAAAAAATACTTGTAAAAATTTACAAGTAGAATTCATTACATGTATATATATATATATATATATATATATGTACACGCATAGTTTCCGCGCACAAACAGTTTTTAAGTTAAATTTCCTCTTAAAAATGTCCTCCAAATTTTTTTCTCTTCCATTCTCGCTCTCTTCTTATCTTTTCTCGCCTTCCATACTTCTACCACGGACATTGACTTCGTTCTTTCTCTTTTTGCTCTGTTAAAAAAATGTATTTGCGTATCTGAAAAACTTCTTCCTTCTCGTCCATCCTTCTCTTTTCTATCTTCTCAAGCTCGTTCTATTACTCGATCGATATTCCCTATCTGTTCTTGCTTTATACTGTTCACCGCGCTACCTAAGCCGTATCCTCTTTCCTGAATTGATTCTCTTTCTCTCGTCTTTTGCTGCTTGCTTAAATTCCTAACCTATTATTTCTTCTACTAAGTTTTTTACCTATATTTATATTAATACTACGCCTATCCTACCTTTCCGATGTAGCTCACACTTTCTTCACTTCTTTCTCTAACTCACCCACTGCTCCACTATCACTCTCTCTCACTACTTTCTCAATTTTTCCAAATACTCTCCGCTCACTCTCACGCATCCGCTCACCTCACACACCGCTAACCAAGGCCAAGTGTTGTTTATTTAATTATTCTAAATTGCGGAGCAGTCGTGTCGATAACAATATAGTCGGTGAAAGTGCGTGATCATTTGCAGGAGCTGATCTACGTTAAATCAGCTGTTTTTCAAGTTTGTCATGTAAAGATCACCGCAAGGACAGAACAGAAGTCGTGAGGTTTATAACATTAAATAAGCCATAGTTAATTCAAATTCAATCTATTTCAAATAAGATCTGGTCTTTTTTGATAAATCTCTTTTATTATCATGAACAAAACGTTAAATATAAAAAGTGGATATTATGTCTTTGTTATTTCTTGCTAAAACAATTGCAATTACTTTGCGCTAAAATAAACGAAATGCAACTTTGCATCACTCGTGCTAAAACTTGCAATTATGCAACTTTACGCGTTTCTGCGTATAATGTTACATACCACGGGACATGTCGAAAGACATATGTGCATCAATACATAGTTGCTGTTTTTTCATATATATAACAACATATATTTCTTAGAGTCGCTATAGTGTTGCGCAACATTCAAAAAATGTTACTTCGCGCTAAAATAAAAACTGCAACTGTGCACGTTCTCGCTAAAAACTGCAATTCTGCAATTTTACGCGCACTGTGCGTATAATGTTACATGCCGCAGAACATGCCGAAAAAAGATATGTACAATAGTTGCTATTTTTTATATATGTTACATATATAAAAAACATATATTTTTGGAGTCAACATATTGTTACACAACATTAAAAATACCATGCTTATTACCGCAGTAACAAGTACATAAAATGAAATCGCCCTATTGACAAACCGCCATATTGCACCGCGTGTGACGTCGCTTCTGGTGCGCGTGTCAAATCGCCATAAAGAACCCCTCCGCGTCACTTCCTGACGCCGCACGACGTCATATCCGGCAGTGCCACGCCCCCGCGTGACGTCATAGTAACATCATACCCTCTCCCCTGTGAAGTCATACCCCGCGCCTCTTCCTCCACCTTGTGTTACGTCATTACCCTCTTCCTAGCGTAACGTTATTACGCCTCCCCCTGTGTTGTCATACTTCGCGCCCTCTCCTCTCTTTTGTGTGACGTCATAGTGACGTCACCCTTCCCCTTGTGACGTCATACCACGCGCCCCTTTCGAAGGTCCCGAATTAGAACTCTCATAGTTTCACTACTCATTATTATTTTTCTGCGCAACAACACTTACAGCTCCGCTGCCGTATTGTACTGTAAAAAAAATAGGTTAATACAAATATTCTCAATATATTAACAAACAAGTATCAAACGGCGTTACAGGGTAAACAATGTAATTATTGATACATTAGACAGACGTTTTAATTTGAGAAAATCTATATATAACGTATTGTATAGAACGTATTATAAATAGTATATTGTTATAAAAATAAAATTTTAGCCAAATTTACTGAAAAATATACTAAGTGTAAAAAATATACTTTCCTTACCACGTCAATTTCTACTAAATAACATAATAAAAACGCGTTTGGACATGCGCAATATTAAGGAAACTATGTTTGATAGTAATTAAAAATGAAAAATGTATTTCTATTTGATATTTCTTAGTGATATTTTTTATAGTGTAGTATTAAAAACGCTCGTAAAATTAACAATAAGTGAAATATTAAAATAACAGGTCTGTTTCGAGCAAAAACAATAGATCGTAGAATTTTTATTAATTAAAAATATAACATAGCGTTATCGGATATATAATAATAATAATTAAAAGTATAATATAATAATAAGACGTTTCGGCTCTTACTTGAGCCCTCTTCAGTATTGAAAAGCAGAAAGAAGTAGTTACGCCATATCAAAAAATAACAAAGTTAAGGACTTCCTAGAAAAGTCGTACAATCAAAATCCGCACAATTTCATAATACAAGAAGTAAATAGTTAAATAAACTTACATTTCTGATGTCAAGAATTAAACACCAGTTTGCACAAATTTACAATATAACAGATAAAGATGTCGAGAACTTACATTTCTGAAGTCAAAAATCAAACATTGGACAGAGGGCAAAAACAGGAGTTTATATATACGAGTCCCCACTCATGTATCAAAGTCTGAACCAAGCAAGTCCGTTGAGTTTCAAAATTTAAAAGATTTAAGATCGTCAAGTAAATTAAAATAAGAGTGGTCAAGTAAGTCTGTGTCATTGATTAAATTTAGACCTTGTGTTTGTTCTTTAATATGTATAGTTTCCGAGATTAATCGTTTGTAAAAGTTAGGTTCTTTATCTAAAATTTGAGTANTNTCCCAATTNAAAGTATGATTTAGTTCAAGTCTATGCTTAGAGACCACCGATAATTGTGAGGAGGTTTTTTTAATGTCATTAATATGTTCTTTAACTCGTGTTTTAAGTTGTCTCTTGGTCTGTCCAACGTAAGACGCACAACAATTATTACAAGAAATCTTATAAATAATATTGCTATTAGAGTCACGTGTGATGAGATCTTTTTGTACTTTAATAATTTTATTAAGTTTGTTNAGACATTTGTAGCCCACAACAACACCTGATTTTTGAAAGTGGTACTAATTTGTTCTGAAATATTATTGATGTATGGTAATACAATCAAATTTTTATCAGTAGTATCAGAATCTTTTTCGAAAGTATTATTAATCTTTTCAATACTGAAAAATTTTCAATACTGAAGAGGGCTCAAGTAAGAGCCGAAACGTCTTATTATTATATTATACTTTTAATTATTATTATTATATATCCGATAACGCTATGTTATACTTTAAATTAATAAAAATTCTACGATCTATTGTTTTTGCTCGAAACAGACCTGTTATTTTGATATTTTTTATCTTTGATATTTCTTAAGTTTTAATTTCATACAGGCAAACTAAAAAGGTAAGTCATCGACTATATATGTATTCATAAACACGTATTTATTTATCAACAAATGAATAATCAAGTAAAGAGAAAATTTGGCAAATAAAAGTCCACAACACAATATATAGTTAGTGTGATTATAAAGATGAGATTTATTTAGAGATTTAGTATAGACGTTTCGACTGTAGTTACAGTCTTTCTCAATGAATGTAACAACATTAAGAAATCAAATGTAGTCCATAAAAGTTATAATATAACACAGACAATCACATGTTGAATGTGAGGAATTGACGGTTCTTTGACAATTGAAGAATCAATTGTCATCAATTGTCGAACAACCGTCAATTCGTCACATTCAACATGTGATTGTCTGTGTTGCATTATAACTTTTATTGACTACATTTGATTTCTTACTTTTGTTACATTTATTGAAAAGGACCGTAACCACAGTCGAAAGGTCTGTATTAAATCTCTAAATAAATCTCAAGTTTATGAACACACTAACTATTGTGATTTAGACTCCTATTTGCCAAATTTTCTGTTCAATTAATTACACAGGCCCACACAAAACATTTTTGTACGCTATGAATGCCAGTATAATACTTTCATGTATTTTTTCCCGCTGAACACAAATCCGCAACCCGTTTATTCCGTACACGTCAGGATTTTTTCCTAATCTCAAAAATCATATCAAAACGCATGAAAACCATCAAAAACATATATAACTTTATCAATCGAGTCATCTCCAAAACCATCTAACCCCACAACCCAATAACACCTCAACGCCATTACCTCACTTCAATACTCCATAACCCCGTAACTCTAAAACCCTATGTAGTGAAGAGATCTTGTACGGGGAAACCAAAAAATCTCGTGTATTTTTTAATACGCTTATAACTCACTTATATCAGGAACTGTATACCCTTGAAAAAAAAAACTATTGCAAGGATGCTTTTTTACGCTTAAAACATTTCTCTGGAACTTGGACTGCCAAAAGATAAAGCGGAAGTAGTACTAGCTTTGAGATTAAAAAAAGAAATATACTATCTAAAAGAACAAAAGTATTATTTTATTGTTATAGAGATAAGTCATTCCGGAAGTCCTTTAGTGAAGAAGCAGACTTGGTGTACTGTAATGATGTTCATGGTCTCATGAATCAATTGAAAAAGAATGTATAAGAATTCAAAGATTGGAGATTGTTCAGAGATTCCTTTTAACAAAGCTTGAAAGCAATGTTATTCCTCCGCCCCCGCCCCTTGCAGTGCTACAGGTGTTTACAGCCTGGGCACCGCAGGGCTCTGTGCTCCAGCCAGGTCGACCGCAGTAATCTTTGTTATCGCTGTGGTCGGCCGGGGCACAGAGCGGCCGGCTGCACAGAGGTTGAGGGATGTCCCCTCTGTGAGGAGTCGGGCCGGGAGTCCTTCCACCGAATGGGCGGGGCCCGGTGCTTGGACAGCGGCCGGGGGGCTTTCGTGCTCGTTAGCAAACCCTAATAAGGGTAGGGAGGATGCGGTTTTTCTTGGCTCCGATATATGGATCCGTGGAGCCTCTCCTCCGTATATCTGGTGCGTTAAAAACCAGATATAGTAAGTGGTGTTTGATTCTCTTTTAAGACACCAGGCAATATTAAGAGAAAGCCCGGTCTCCGTTGTTTTGAGCACCAGGTGGCCTCAACTCAGCGGTAGCTGGGCGCATTGTGGGGAGAGGACCTCCCTCTTGTCTTGCGTTTTGAGACAATTGGGAGGTCAATACTACTATCATGGGGTCAAGTCCGCTTCGGCGTTTGACTTGAGGCCGAGAGGGGTGTCCCTCTCATTGCACTCGGCCCGCAGACGGCAGGGGAGGGTCTGTGTCCCCCCTTCCCCCGATCGTGGAGGAGCAAATCTCCTCCATTTAAGGATTGGGGGGCAAAAGTCCCCATGCCTATTGGGCTGCCTCTGGGTTGTTCTAAACTGAGATACCAGGGCAGCCCTAAAAAGGCGGAAGGTGGATACCGCAGGGGTTTTAATGGGTATTCCCCACCGGGGTGCGCTTTGGTGGGGTGAGTCCCACACTACCCTGGCCCACATCAGTCTGGGGCAAAGTGTGCGTAAACGCATTTTTCCTGTGTAAATAAAAAAAAAGTTCAATTTAGGTTAAGCATGTTTCGTTTATGGTTGAACGTGGTTTGTTTATGGGTCAATTATGATCTCGGTTTGGGGGTCGGGGGGACAGCCCCGGCCTACCAAGGGCAGAGCTGACTGCTACTGAGCGCGTCCCCGGGTTGCGGATAGGGGAACGGCTTCAAGTATTGAGGTTAGCTGCGAATAACCCCTTTGAGGGGAATAAGCAGTCGCGGACAAACAGCGGTGGATACTGAGGGTGGGGTGGTTGCTTCTGTGGAAAGGGAGTAGCTTATAAAGTGCCCCATAAACCTGATGAAGTATCCACGTCAAAGGCAAGTGAGTGCCGCCTTAAAAGCATTTCAACCCCCGGGCAGATCGGGCTTGTTCGGTTTTGTTTACCAACCAATTTAGGTGAAGGAAAACACCGATGTTAAACCAAATAAGTAGAAAAAATATATGATGGACAGCAAAACGAAGAAGGACTTACCGCCCCAGAGTGATCGGACACTCAGGAGCCGGCACGGTGGGAGTACTGTCTCTGCTCCCCCCGCGTCGTTATCCAGCGAAGGGCAGAAAGAGGGGTTGACGGCGGGCCCTTCTGAACAATCTGCTACCGCCGTAGCTGATAAGAAACAAGAGAAGAGAAAGGCCGACAAGAGCCTAGAGTCGGCTCTACAAGAGGGTCTGGAAGTGGCCGATTGCTCCCTTGTTGTGATGGGCATTGACGACCTCTTCGGCTACATCGCAGATTGCCTGGACGAACTTTGGGAACGGCTTTGTCGTCGCTCCAAAATGTCCAAAGAGGAAAGGGCGGGCAAGCCGAGGGAGCTCCGTACGAGGATCATCGCGGGCTTGATGGAGCTCCAATCTCGGTATAGCCTCCGAGAAGCTTTCGACAAGGTGGAAAAAAATGTCGCCAACGTGGCCAACGAAGTAGAGAAGGTCGCTCGGAGGCAGGTTGCCTCTGAACGACAAATTTCGGAGGCCATCCTCCAGGTCAGCAAAGATTTTGATGAGGGTAATATCTCCTGCCTTGCTGGCCTCAAGGAAATTAAGAAGGGTGTTGTGGAGGCGCGTGCGGCGATCGAGGAGGTCCATAACGAGGCCTCCCGGTCGCTTCACGCGCTTCACGAAAGCATGGAAACGTCGGTGCGTGCCATCGCCGACGTCTCCATGCCGAGGCCGGAAGGAACTACATGCTCCACTCCAGTCAGGGGGGGAGTCAGATTCCTCCCTCCTGGCTGGAGGAGATTGAGAGGGTGGTGCGGTGCACCGTCTCGGGGGAGCTCCAAAAACTTTTGAAGCGGGGGCTCCCGAGACGGCCCCCCTCTGTTAGTAGGACTCTTATTTCACCGCCTGTTTCTGGTAAGGCACAGGCGGAAAAAAAGAAGAAAAAGAAGAAGAAAAAGAGAAAGAAGAAGAAGGAGAAGAAAAAGGAGAAGGCGGTAAGGGCAACCAAGGCGCCTACAAAGGGTGGGGGAACGACCGCTGGTGCCGGTCGAGGAGAGCCTTCTCCTCCTTTGACCCCGCCCTCATCAAGCCAGCGGCTGCCTTGCGGGGTACTCCCGCGTACTGAGGCGGTCACTTTGCGTCTCGAGGGGGAGGGCATGTCGTATGCCCAAGTCCTTTGAGACGCGAGGAATAAAGTGGACCCTAGGTCGGCGGGCGTCTCTAGAATCCGTCGGACCCTGGAGGGGCATTTGTTGTTGGAGGTGGGAAGGGAGGACCGCAAATCCAAGGCGGACCTCCTCGCCACCAAGTTAAAAGAGGCTCTTCCTGAAGGAGTCAGTGTGGCTCGTCCGTCCCAAAACGTGGAGATATTAGTTTCGGGATTGGACGAGTTCACCACGGAGGACGACCTCCGCAAAGAGTTTGCGACAGAGTTTGGTGGCGGGAGTGGCGTTAGGGTAGTATCCCTGCGTCGCTCCCAGCCCGTGGGTGGAGTTGCCTTGGCCCGCTGCCCAGCTGGGGTAGCGACCAAGGCGATTAAAGCAGGAAGATTGCCGGTGGGCTGGGTGATGGTGAGGGTGCGAGCACTCCGCTCCCGCCTCCTGCAGTGTTACAGGTGTTTCCAGTCTGGGCACTGCAGGGCTGTGTCCCCCAGCGAGGTCGACCGCAGTGATCTGTGCTATCGCTGTGGTCGGCCGGGGCACAGAGCGGCCGGCTGCACAGAGGATGAGAAGTGTCCCCTCTGTGAGGAGTCGGGCCGGGAGTCTTCCCACCGAATGGGCGGCGCCCGGTGCTCGGCCATCGGCCGGGGGGCTCCCGTGCCCGTTAACAAACCCTGACGAGGGTAAGAAGGATGCGGTTCTCCCTGGCTCCGATATAAGGATCCGGGGAGCCGCTCCTCCGTATATCTGGTGCGTTAAGCACCAGATATAACAGAGGGTAGCGCCTGGTCTTTTTTTGAGTCCAGGCGGTGGTAGATGGAGGTCCGGTCCCTGTTGTTTTGAGCTCTGGGCTCAACTCAGCAGTGACCGGGCGTAGTGTGGAGGGAGGACTTCCCTTTTGTCTCGCGTTTTGAGACAATAAGGAGGTCAAAATTACTATCATGGGGTCACGTCCGCTTCGGCGTTTGACTTGAGGCCGAGAGGGGTTTCTCTTTCATTGCACTCGGCCTGCAGACGGCGGGGGAGGGGCTGTGTCTCCCCTCCCCCCAATCGTGGAGGAGCTTTGCTCCTCCATTTAAAGGTATAGGGGGGCGAAAGTCCCCATGCCTATTGGGCTGCCCCTGGGTTGTTCTAATCTGAGGTACCGGGGCAGCCCAAAAAAGGCGGAAGGTGGACACCGCAGGGGTTTTAGTGGGTATTCCCCATCGGGGTGCGCTTTGGTGGGGTGAGTCCCACACTACCCTGGCCCACACTAAGTCTGGGTCAGAGTGTGCGTAAATGCATTTCCCCTGCGTAAATAAAAAAAAAAAAAAATGGGTCAATTATGATAGCTCTCAAAGAATCACCAGGTTTATAAGCCATCTTCACTTCCACGTGGTGAGAGCTGAGAAAACTGGAGTACCTTTCCGGTGGCCAACGGGGCTCTGGTTTTGGACAGGAGTGTCCGAATCGTTTGTTGGGCATTTCTGGGCTTTGGATAGGAGACCCGACTTCTGCTACGGGCACAAAAGTCACGGTTCGAAGACCGCCGGGAGAACGGCGGCTAGTAGAGATACTCTAAATCCGGAGTGCGGCCGGGCGGGAGTCGTTCTCTCTTCTTAAAGGGGCTACGCTAGGGGCAAGACTAGCTTGCCCACCTAGGAGTGGCGAGATCCTCCTGGTAGAGCTGGCTAGAGAAAAGGGGATTTGTCAGTGAGTAGCTCCGAGATCCCTGAGTTTGAAGGACCTAGCTACGTCTCATTGGGGAGGCAAGGGCGGAGTAACCTTCTGGACAAAGAACGGGCAGAGCCCCCTGGGACGGTCGTCTCCCCTTCTAGATAGCTTTGCTTCTACAATGAAAGGCCCGGGTAAGAGTGCAGGGATACCGTCTACCTGCACTAAGGCGTGTTACACAGGGGATACCGTCCCCTGAGGAAAAAGACGCTATTGGGCCAATGCATCCGTGCATCGGTGTGCGCATGCGGAAAGACCGACGTCTCTATACGGCGATCATGTTAGGACGGGCAGGCGGAAAATGCATGGCGGATGGACTCCGGATCCGCTGGCGTGATCCGGAGTTTGAATGTCTATGCATCTCACCAACGGGGGTCTGTCTTCCCCCTTGTATAAAAACTCGGAAACAGGGACATGGGTAGGAGCGGTGGATAGGCGCGGGTTCTCACTCGTCGGGAGCTCTGATGCCGCACACCGGCCAACACGGTCTTGCCTTCTCCTAGTGAAAAACTCAAAAACATAGAACGGGTAGGTGGCAATGGATCGACATCGCCCTTATTCATGGGGTCCCGGTGTCACACATTGGCCAGCAGGGGTCTGCTTTCCCCTTAGCTAAAAACTCGGAAACAGGGACACGGGCAGAGGTAGATGGATGCAGAAAGCGTAGGCGCCGGACTTGCCACCAGAACATGCGGGTAAGTCCGGATGCCACACATTTCTCAACAGGGACGAACCTTTTCCTGAAAAACTCGAAGGTCGCGGTTGGGATGGGCACAGAGGTGGACCTCCCCCATGCTAAAAAAATAGATGGCTCCGGGGGGGGACGGGTAGGTCGCGACGCGATTAAAACTTGGGAGGGATATAGACTTAAATGCGAAAGACGGGGGGACGTTGTTGCGGGATCCTACCGGTTCTCGAAGGGTCTTTCAGCAGCGTTTTCTCAGTAAACAAAGGTCCGCCTCTCCTTTTGTATAAAAACTCGGAGGCAGGGACACGGGTAGAGGAGGTGGATAAATGCGGATATCCCGAAACATGGGACATTGACGTCACATACCGGCCAACAGAGGTGCGCACTTTCTCTAGTCTAAAACTCGGAGATGCAATACGGGTAGAGGAGAATAGATAGGCACTTGTTCTTCCATCCAAACATGCGGGGGAAACACGATGCCACACATTCTCCAACAGGGGTCTGCTTCTCCCTGTATAAACACTTGGAAACAGGGACACGAGTAGAGATCACGAGAACCGGAAAAACCGGTCTGGACGGGTATTGTGACCACGACAGGGATTCGTCTTACCCTCTACAAACAATCGGAGAACGACCCGCGACCGGAGACATCTTGCAACATGGCGAAATGTTTCCAAACTTCTAGCGTGGTTTGACCGGTGGTTTGGGTTTGTTTACCTCTGTGTTGTTGCCGGTCCCCGGTTGCGCCGGTGGTTTGACAAAGCCACCGGAGGCGCCCGGGATCGCTGGCCCTCCATTTCTTACTTCGCCGGGAGGTGGAGGTCTCGCCGTGTGCCAAAGACACAGCGCTGGAGGCGCACGGTAGTGTCGGGAGCACACGTCGGTTGACGCACGGGACATGGGCGGTCTGGCCATCAATACAGGCGTCCGCTGAGTGAGAGCACTGCATCGCTTCACTATAAACTACCGTGATGCAGCACGCGTGCGCTTACCATATCCCTGGAAACGTGTTCCGGGGATTGAGGTAGTGTATGCTAGGGTCTCTTCTCGGCGTAGGAAAATAGGGGAAGACATCGGGATGGAGGTTTCTCTCTATAGATGGAAATGAGCCCTGTATTACTTTTTCTCGGGCAATTTTCCTCCACCTTGTTGTGGTGCCCGACCTTAGGGGAGCAAAGATCCGGATGGCTATGCCAGCAAAGACTCCGTTACAGAGTCCCTGGTAAGGTCACTTTGTGACCTGACTCCAAGGGAGGAACTTCCATCAAACTCTGAATTAGCGGGGTTGTGCGATCTGACACCCAGAGAACATCAATCCGTTGTTTTCACAGGAGACGAAGAAGATGGAGAAGGGTGAAAGAACAAAGACTACGAGATAAAGACAAGATGTGTAATTTTTTATTGATAATTTTAATTGGTATTATACATATGGACATTAATAACCCGTACATATATATATATAATCTTATTATTATAACAAATACACATAGATAGAGTTTGATTTAAGAAGAAGGTGACCTGCGAGTCATCCAAGAGGAAAGTGATAAGAAGGAATGCGAGAATTTTATTTTCTGTTATACATATTATTTTATTTGAGTTATGATTAAAACGTGTCAGTTGTATACTGTAAGGGAAAACAAACAGAATAAGGGTTAATGTATGTCACACACACATAGGGTCCAAACACACAACATACACATACACACCACGTACAGACTATACATACTAACAATCACACTTATTGACGCAATACAAGTTATACCAATCAGAAATTCACACATTCAGATAAGGACATAATNATACGTCATTCATACAGGCTTCACACACACAATCAAAATACTCATTCGCAACCCTTAATCGNCACATATATCATACATCACATACAAACAAACTTACCTGACTAACCAACCACGCATACAAGACATACACGCATACACCACATGCAACTCATACATATCTACATTTACTCTTATACAGATACGCACTCACACTGGTGACAAAACTAAGTACNCGGATAACGACACATTCACACTCCATTCATCCAAGAACCATTCATGCAACACACACACGCATTTACAATCCTTAATCATAACATTAACCAGACGCCACGTATAAATTAAATAGTCCGAANAAGCAATCACACTTGGATCAAACAAGTACACACAGGATACACAATACATTTATACATAGAACCACTCTTATTCACACACTTCAAATCATACCAGACACACACTCAGACAAACAAATAAGAGACCGGACATACGCCAAACACACACGCTTGAGACGAACAACATGCATACTGATTTACACTCACTAACTAATACATAAGTCATACCACACCTAAACAAACACATATTCAAGTAAGGACAGACACACACACCACTCGCATGTCACACAGACGTACAACACATACATATATAACACTCACCTTATTTTGGTATAATAAAAACGCGAGATCTTTACTGCGCATGCGCGCCGGTTGCCGCTGCGCCGGCACGAGAAAGAAGGCAACGCCGTGGTAGAGTAGTCGCATAACAATCGTTACACTGTGCGGACGTGTACATGTCGCATCCTGTAATAAAAACAGATTGTGAAGCACTCATTTGTGATCCGTGAAATATAATAAGACTGATTACATCAATAATACATTGTTTATTCACATACATAAGTATTAAAAGAATTATATCAAAAAATAAACCGTGTTAATCAAGTTACTTACCTGTGTGTATCTTGGTCATCCTGGAAAGTGTTGTCCCGACAAACTGTGACGCCGTACCTGAAACAAAGGAAATAATTGATTACATCCTTGGTAATTGGAGGATAAATTACCTGGCGACCGTGTAAAACCGGCGTAAAGCGTGAGTACTTGGCCAAATACAAACTAACCCCGGTCACAACCTATGCTAGACAGATCTTTGGGGAGCTCCTAAACTAAGAGGGGAAATAAGGGAAGGTAAACCCCGACAGAAAACCCCGGCAGGTCGGGCCCGCAGCCTGGTTACGGCAACCGACCTAGATGAAGGACACACCGAAATAAAACCAGCCTTATTATTCTCATAATAATGGCAAATAAGGAAGTTAAGATCGTACTGGAACAGATTGATCGGACGGTCAATTTCCGGCACTTAAGTGGTATTGTCCCGGCCACCCTTGGGTCGTCATCTAACGACGGGTCTTGCATTGCCTGCCCCGCAGAAGCGGCGCATGAAGATGCGTCTGCGACGCAACTTGGTGCGTATGCACCTTTGAAAGACGGGAGCGTTTCTCTCTGCTTGGGCCCAATAGACCATAAGAAGCAGAGACGCCCGAGGAGCCGGAGACTGCCAGTCTCGAGGGTGGAGGATGAAGGCTGAGTGCAAAAATTGCCGTCTTCTCGCACTGTTGCAGCTCACTTCTCTCCCCCGCGACGACGCTTCCGATTTGGAGGTGGAGTTAGTCGCCGGTACTCGGGACAAAGGCCCCCCTCGCGAGTCGCGCGAGAAAGAAGTCTCTCCGGCCTTCCAGTCTCTTGGGTCACCCAAGAAGTCCAATAGTGTGAGAGTCCAAAGGCGCGGGAGGGGGAGACCCTTTACGACGGGGGAATACGCTGGCCTGGCAGAGACCAAGAGGAAGTGTGTGGAGCTACTCCGGCGTGAGATGGAATTGCGGGCCGAAAAGGAGCTGGCCGAGGAGATCGACGGTATGCGCGTCTCCATTCATTCGGCCGGCCCTGGACGGCCCCTCCCCTCGAGCCAGGCGGAGGGGGCCTCGCCACCGCGTCCAATGATTACCAGGGACATGTCCACGTCCCAGGTGGTCGGACAGGCCGCAAAAATGGCGAAAGCCGTCCGGAAATTGGCGGCAAGTCGAAGAACCTTAAAGGTACCTTTGTCCGCCAATTTAAGGAGACGGCGACCGGCCTAGAGGAGGCCGTATCCATAGTGGCAGGCCGGCTAGACCTCTTGAGGGAGACCCAGCGCCTCGACGCGCTTAACACGTCCTTGAGCGCGGAGGTCAGCTGGCTGCGCGACAACACTGCTTCCTTAGAGAAGGAGAAGGGTGTCACATCCGTGAACTTAGATGTTTAAGTACTTATTGTATCGAGTTTTCTTTTCTTTTCTTTTTCAGTTTTACTTTGTTACAGTAGTCGGTAAGTTACCAGCCTTGAACATATACCATGGTCGGTAAT
>NW_018020967.1:68852-72720 GCF_002006095.1 Pseudomyrmex gracilis | reverse complement strand
TGGATTCTCTGCCGGGTAAACCGGCATCCGCTCCGCTCCGCTCCGGGGAATCTCTGGATTCTCTGCCGGGTAAACCGGCATCCGCTCCGCTCCGCCCAGGGGAATCTCTAGATTCTCGACCGGGTAAACCGGCTCCCTTTCCGTTGAAACCAGCCCAAGGGAATTGCGTGAGTCTCCGTCAGGCTGCGCCGACTCTTTCCGTTGGAGCCGTTCCAGGGGAATAAGCTAAAGGCGACCGTAAGAACAACCGAGCCTAAAGAGGCCGACCGAGCAAGTCTACTTTTCGGAATAAAGTAACTTTCGGCATTGTAAATATTGTTTTCACAAGCCGATAAAAGTGAGTTAAGACACAGCATTTTTGTAAATCTCTTTGTCATAGAAAAGAGACTTTTCCGCGAGATAAAATCAATTCTCGCTATAAACACGTTTCCGAGTAGACAAATAAACGAGGCCCGCGAAACGGCCTTGACCGAGTCGCGCCGTTTAAATCTCCGACTGTGTACACAACTTATGTTTTTTTGATATATTTCCGAAGAAAGCGTGACTTGCCGCATACCGTTCCAGGAATTCGTCGGCACGTGAATTCCACAGCGTATTATTTCTTTTTGTATTCTAAAACTATTTCGTTATTTCTTTCTGTTGAATTATTTGAATAAATTATTTTATTTTGTTCTGTTACTAAAATCACACCGAGTCATTCTTTTCTTTCTATTTTTTTCCCGTTTCCGACGAGCTACTCCGCAGCACATCAAATTAAATCTTTGAACAAACGGAACGAAATTTTCTAGAGAAAAGTAGGACCGTTACATCTTTACTGCGCATGCGCGCCGGTTGCCGCTGCGCCGGCACGAGAAAGAAGGCAACGCCGTGGTAGAGTAGTCGCATAACAATCGTTACACTGTGCGGACGTGTACATGTCGCATCCTGTAATAAAAACAGATTGTGAAGCACTCAGTTGTGATCCGTGAAATATAATAAGACTGATTACATCAATAATACATTGTTTATTCACATACATAAGTATTAAAAAAATTATATCAAAAAATAAACCGTGTTAATCAAGTTACTTACCTGTGTGTATCTTGGTCATCCTGGAAGGTGTTGTCCCGACGAACTGTGACGCCGTACCTGAAACAAAGAGAATAATTAATTACATCCTTGGTAATTGGAGGATAAATTACCTGGCGACCGTGTAAAACCGGCGTAAAGCGTGAGTACTTGGCCAAATACAAACTTACCCCGGTCACAACCTATGCTAGACAGACCTTTGGGGAGCTCCTGAACTAAAAGGGGAAATAAGGGAAGGTAAACCCTGACAGAAAACCCCGGCAGGTCGGGCCCGCAGCCTGGTTACGGCAACCGATCTAGATGAAGGACACACCGAAATAAAACCAGCTTTATTATTCTCATAATAATGGCAAATAAGGAAGTTAAGATCGTACTGGAACAAATCGATCGGACGGTCAATTTCCGGCACTTAAGTGGTATTGTCCCGGCCACCCTTGGGTCGTCATCCAACGACGGATCTTGCGTTGCCTGCCCCGCAGGGGCGGCGCATAAAGATGCGTCTGCGAAGCAACTTGGAGCGTATGCACCTTTGAAAAACTGGAGCGTTTCTCTCTGCTTGGGCCTAATAGACCCTAAGAAGCAGAGACGCCCGAGGAGCCAGAGACTGCCAGTCTCCGGCTCGAGGGTGGAGAATGAAGGCTGAGTACAAAAATTGCCGTCTTCTCGCACTGTTGCAGCTCACTTCTCTCTCCCGCGACAACGCTTCCGATTTGGAGGTGGAGTTAGTCGCCAGTACTCGGGACAAAGCCCCACCTCGCGAGTCGCGCGAGAAAGAAGAGGTTCCTCCGGCCTTCCAGTCTCTTGGGTCACCCAAGAAGTCTAATAGTGTGAGAGTCCGAAGGCGCGGGAGGGGGAGACCCTTTACGACGTGGGAATACGCTGGCCTGGCAGAGGCCAAGAGGAAGTGTGTGGAGCAACTCCGGCGTGAGATGGAATTGCGGGCCAAAAAGGAGCTGGCCGAGGAGATCGACGGTATGCGCGTCTCCATTCTTTCGGCCGGCTCTGGACGGCCCCTCCCCTCGAGCCAGGCGGAGGGGGCCTCGCCACCGCGTCCAATAATTACCAGGGACATGTCCACGTCCCAGGTGGTCGGACAGGCCGCGAAAATGACGGAGGCCGTCCGGAAATTGGCGGCAAGGTCGAAGAACCTTAAAGGTACCTTTGTCCGCCAATCTAAGAAGGCGGCGACCGGCCTAGAGGAGGCCGTATCCATAGTGGCAGGCCGGCTAGACCTCTTAAGGAAGACCCAGCGCCTCAACGCGCTTAATACGTCCTTGAGCGCGGAGGTCAGCCGGCTGCGCGACAACACTGCCTCCTTAGAGAAGAAGAAGGGCGCCGTTTAGGCCAAAATGGACAACGTCCTTTAAGAGAACGGTCGCTTGCAGGGCGAGGTTAACGCCCTGCACGGCGAACTCCGCAACTTGAGGCGAGATCTCATGTCTTTAAAGAAGGAGCGGTTATAGGAGGCGAGAAGCCGTAAGAAACGGCCTTCCGGCCGCCGGTCCCCGCTTCCCCCTGCTCCATCCCCGCGGGTGGTTACCTCGCCACCGGGACCTTCCGTGCCGCCGGAGCCGGAGGGCTCCTGGGCGGCGACTCCTCTTTTCCCGGTGGAGGAAAGACGAAGCAAGGGGAGCGCTCGGTATTGCCTGTGGCGTACCGGACGCCCACTTATCCGCCCACAAGTGCACCACCAAGCCCCAAGTCTCAGAGAGGTGGAGGGCCGCATCATGGACGCAATGCGCTCTTAATTGTTCATCTTTTGGGAGCAAATGTCCCAGCGGCTCTCTCGCCCGTCCCTGGGGGCAAGTGGAGAGGAAGTCTCACCTCCCTTTCCTCTGGGCAAGAAAACAGCGCCCAGCGGCGCAACCGCGAAGAGCGGCGCCGGCACTCCGGCCATAGCCGGCCCTTCGCGTAAGGCCACTCTTCTTTCTTCTTCCTCCGCAAAGGGGAAGAAGAAGAAAAATAAAAAGAAAACAAAGAGCGGAGAGGGAGACACGCAGGTCCAGCCGGCGGTGCCACCACAGGCCGCCCGCCGCGTGGACTCGGCCCCATCAAGTCAATCTACGCCGGAGTCTCTGCGGCCGAGCTAGGACCTCTTGGTTTCAGGTGGTCGGCCGCAAACACAAGAGGAAAGAGGCGCAAGTTGCAGCCTCCTCCTCAAAAAGTGCGGAAGGGAGACCCGTTGGTCCCAGGGGCTGTTAGGCCCGGACAACGCGCCACCCGCCCTAAAGTCGGGAAATCTCCCCGCTTTGCGGCCATCACGATAACCGCCAACGCCCAAGGTGCAGACGTGGCGGCGGCGGTGGCCTGGATGCGGCGCAGGATTAAGTTGTCGGACTTCGGAATTTCCGAAGTCCGGCCTAAGAGAGCCGTCACCGGAGTTCTTATAATGGAGATCCCCGATGAAGGCAACGAGACCAGGGCAGACCGGCTACAAAAAGCCATATCCGCATTGGCCGGAGAACTGGGGGTGACGGTCACAAGGCCCGTAAAGATTTGTGAGTTGCGAGTCAGGGGCCTCGATGATTCTATCACTCCCGAGGAAATTGAGCAACCTGTAGTGGCTGTTGGGGGTTTTTGGCCGACCGATATAAAAGTCGGCCGAGCTCGCGCTTTACTCAAGGAGCTATCTACAGCGTGAGTCCGGTGTTTGGTCGCCGCAGGGCGCAAGATCACGGACACCGGATCACTCAAGGTAGGGTAGATCAAGGCCCCGAGGTACTTGAGCGACGACCCCTACAGTGCTACCGCTGCCGGGTGATACTCTATTGACCACAGTACGATTCGACACCGCTCGATT
>NW_018020967.1:51566-68524 GCF_002006095.1 Pseudomyrmex gracilis | reverse complement strand
AAAAATCACATGTAAAAATAATTTACATGAGAATTTTCATACATGTGTATATATATATATACATGCACGTTTATTCCTGCACAACATCCTGGGAATGGCTCGTATCGGCCTTGTTTCATTCTTAGTTTAAAATATTTATATATTGTCACTTCTTAATGATACTTTTTACGTTTATTTTTCCCAAATAAAATAAAGTTTATTGAAAATATTTTCTATATAACAATTAAAATAATGTCAAGTCATCAAGATAATAAATAAAAATTATTTTATATGTAATTTGTAAAAATAAAAGAAAATGATTAATTGTTTGTTTATACTTATTAAAAATAACATTATTACTTGTAAAACACGAAAGTTTTGAAAAAACTTGATTTATTTCATAAAACTTTTATTAATGATATTAATTGAATATTTCTTCATAAACGTAATTTTTTACTTTATTAGACAAATTATCATTTTCTATGTAAATTTTTAATAAATTCCAAAAACGTACTTGTGACAATGCAACGTATAGTTGTCCGTGATTACCAACGTCTTTACGAAGATCTACTGCAATATTTCAAAAGTTTGTCCTTGTGATTTGTTAATAGTCATTGCAAATACAAGTTTTACTAGAAATTGTCTCCTTTGAAAGTAAACGGATAAACAGTTTTGCAACATAAAATGATTTGATTAAGAAAAACAATTTCTTCATTTTTAGTACATGTCAAAATGTCACATTTTAATAAATTATTATTTAATCTAAAACTAATACTCTAGTGACATTGCATAATCCTTCGCTAATACTAACAAGGGAAGTAACGCAAGTGTCCCTTTCCGATTTTGATGAGCTTTGAATATGTTGTAAAGTAGCTAAAAATAAGAAATCCGTATTTTTTTTATGTGCTTTCTTGCACGTTTGGGGAGTGATACACCCCTTAAAAAAAACCGGTTTCTTTTGTTTTATGCGAGTATCATCGAAACGGTAAGAGATATAAAAAAATATTTCAAATAACAGTTGCATAATATTTTATAGGCTTTACAACCGCGTAGTTGGATTTATTTTTCATTCAACATTTTTTTATTTACCCTTACCCGTCATTTTTTTTCAATTTTCAAAATTTTTGTAAAGAAAAATTGTAGCATTTTTTACGCTGAATTCAACTATATATGATTTTCTTATGTTTCAAAATTGCATCTTTCAGAAATAAACCATCAATATTGTATTATATGCGTCGCGCTGCATGACTCATCATTTATATCGCGCTTTAATCGTTATAGGCAAACCAAAAATTAAAGAATGAAAATAGTCACGTTGTCAAGTATTGGATAAAGTTTTAATCACAAAGCAAAGAGCAAAGTTTAAAAGCGTTGCTAAGACCTCCCTTCTAGTGATGTTTTACACTTTTAATTTCTTTATCAGAAATTAAGTTTATATAATATTATATACATATAAATTAGTACTATTATTTTTGAATATAACTTTAGCTTTAACGATTTTATAAGATGATATTCAAAACATACTAATTACATATACACTCACACGTAAGAAATAAAAAGGAAGATAATTTGAAAGATAAATAAATGGAAGTGTTACAATTTAATTTATAGTGCAATTTATGTTCATTTTTCAATATTAATTAATACATAAAATTTAAATTAATTACAGGTTCTAATCAATAGTAAAAACATTCCCTTTTGTGTTTATTGTGTTTTTAGGTTTTTTAATTGTGAAGTGGATAAAATGTGGGTGTGTGTGTAATAAAACAATTAAAACTTTAGTTTCAAGAACATACAACATAATGTATACCTATAACATATAATAATTAACCATTACATAATATAGTAACATAAACATATATTCAAAAGTTAACATGTATAGAAAAAACATATGTTAAAAATATTAAGTGAATTTATGGATATACATAAGTATCACAAAAGTGATGTTCATGAAAGAAATGAGATTTAGGCAAAGCAATTTTTTGCACCATGCGCAAGTAATTATTGCAGTTGAGCCACAAATATCACATGTCGATTTTAACTGATTTTTGAAACAATATTCTACTGGTGTTTCAAATTCTTCCGGATTATTTTCCACATACCCGCTTTTATACCATGCGTATCGAAATAAATTTCTAAATCTAGGCGATGAAAACTGACCATGAGCTACTGATTGTAATTTTAAAATATTGTTTCTTGCGTGAAGATTTATTTCTAGATCCAAAAGCATTACAATATCTGAAAAGTGTTTAATGAAATTTTTCCACAAACAAAAACCATATACATCTAATGGTTGTATGTTTCCTGTTGTTTCAGCCGGTATAGTTAATAGAATTATAGTTTTTGTAAATTCTAATTTAGTTTCTTGTATAATATTTGGACAATGACCAGTCCATGAATCTAATAGTAAAACGGACTTTGGTCTTACTTTTGGAAAAAACGTTTTGCAACCAAAGTTTAAAATGATCTGACGTTAATTTCCCGGATTTTGAAGCTCTAACACAAATATTAGGTGCCATGAACATTGTTTCTTGCACTCTAGGACCAAATATTCCACTAACTTCTTTCAATACAATAAAAAGAGGCGATAATAACATACCATCGGCTAAAACAGTAGGTTGTATAGTATAGCTATGCGTAATTGCCGTTTTAGATTATACTACAGACTCAATTTCTTTTGTTTCTTTATATGCTAATGTACGACCGGCATGCAATTCTAACTGGAAATGCCGCTTTGATCATTGTTGTAAATATTTTCTGCTCCATATTGAGTTATTTGATATTTAACGTTTTCACTAAAGAAATTACACTTTTCTTTATGCTCGACGTTTGCTAGTATAAATTTTTTTGTTACAAATTTTGTTATTTTACGAGATACAATATTATGTATTACTTTGAATTTTTGTATCCAACGCATCGACGCTTTTAATCCCGGTACATATCTTTTTAAAACTTCTTGGGCTCGAACAGTCCATCGAGTTAAATCAATGTCGTAAATAATTATTCCTTTTTTAAGAGCTATATTAAAATTATTTAATATATATTCTGAAATTTGTTTTAAGTTGTGGTATCTACTGCCATCTTAATGTACTTGAATTTCCCATCGTCGCAATTGACGTAATGAAGATACTTTCCGAAATCTTCGTTTACCTCTTTCCAATGTTCTTGGTCCAATTTTTTCACTTTTCCAATACACTGCTTGTTTTCTGTATTCATGCGGAATACGTTCATCTGTGGTACATACAAATTTAAGAGTTAGTATATATTTTTTATCTTCAAGCTCTACGTTTTGTAGCTCTACTTGTTCTGCTTCTGAAATATCATTATCATTGTCATAATCCAAAGATATTTCCTCCTCTATGTCACATTTTTCATCACGCATTTCTTGCAATATCACCTCTATTTTACGTGCCGTTTCTTGCTCTTCTGACGTTATTGGACTTGTAAGTAAATTCAAAGCAGTAAAAGTCACGTAAAGCAACATTATTACATTATATGGATTAAATTGAACTATTCTGAAAAATATAAATAAATACTAGATATTGTTTTAAACTTTATTTGTGTACAAAAGGAATAATACTTACTTTATAGTTTAATAAGTTTACTTGTGTTATTTTTTGTGTTCATTAATTTATGAATGATTACTATTATGTTGCAGCTTTGTAATTTGAAAGATACATATATTTGTATATTTATCAAGTCAAATATCTTGAATATAATCAAATCAATAGTCAGAATTCAGTCACTATTTTGTACTCGCTATTATCTTTTTACATATTATTTTTCCACTATATAATAAACTAAACTTCTAAGCGTAATATACAATAGCTACCTTGAATATGACGCGCTGCCAACGATGATTATTACTATAAGCCATTCTACAATGAGTCATAGCAACAGATAACAACTAGAGGAACAATGCTATTTTCAGTTGCACTTGAGCGTTGCGCAAGTGGCGACGAAACATTTACAATTCATTATAGTGTTACGTCTTGGGGACTCCACGGTCTCCTTTTCTTTGAGACGCAACGCGCCAACGCATACCAAACCCCTTTTTTTGTAAATAATAAAAGGCAATAAATAACTCGAACGGATCTCCTATCGTTTGGAAACTTAGACTCCAGACGATAGGAGAGCAAACGGAAATCATATCGGCGTCAGAAAAGATACACCGTGCCTGGTAATAATATAAAATTTTATGATAACAAACACGAAAAATTTATTATTTAAACACTTTGAGCAGCTTTCCAAACAAACCCAGATATCTCCGGGTCATGAAAACTACCGCTTATAAAATTTAGAGCGGCCAGCGCAAATAAAAACTCCGGCGCCACGAGCAAATTTATTATAAGCAAATAACGAAAGGTCTATGTGGCGTGATCAAAAAAACAACACTCTCCCTTTTCCGTTTCCCGAAAAATTGGACGAGCCGACCAAGGCGAGAAATCGTCGTCACTGATTGGCGATCACACAAAATGTTATAAGTCATGTATTAAGTTATGTATTAAGTTAATGTATTAAGTGTTGTGTAATAAGCGGCATTGGTTACATTCGGGGTTTGGTTACTGGGTTTAGTGTTACTTTAAGCGGGGGACTGGAATCCGGCGCGGATGTCCAGTCAGCAGTCGCGGGGCAATATGCGACCGCGTGCACAAAGACGCACCGGTCGAAGGTCGCACGTGCACCCGAAAAGATGCAATGGTTTGCATTGCATGTCGCCTAGTTTTCCTCGGCCAATCACAGAGTGATTGACTCGAGGATATAAGCCGGTGTCCGGGCGGAAACGGTAGAATCGTCTAAAGTACTGTCGCGGCCGAAGAAATCTGCCCATCAAAGCATCGCTTGTAAGGACTTAAGAAATCGCGAGTGAGTGAAAGTGTAACAAAAGCAGAGTACGAAATAAACAAATTTATTGAAAACTTAATAAATGTTATAAGATAATAATAATTCTCCTCGGCGTCCCTCATACGCAGCATCCTCGACCTCACGCGAGGTAACAAAGTTGGTGGCAGCGGTGGGATGCTGCATAGACAGGCCGAGAAAATACTTCAGGAACTTGCTACAAAAGAAATAAAAATCTTGAGTATCAGAGAAAACAGCAACAACTGAGTTACTAAGCAACAGACGGTTCTCACAGAAAAAATAGGCAGTAAGTAACTGACCTATGCTAACTACAATCAGCGAAGAAAGGCGTAAGACGACACAATAAAAGAGAGGCGCACACAAGGGAAGCACTCTCGAGTAACTGAGCGAGAGCAGGATAACTCCGACTCAGCGATAAGCCCGAGCGGCTGAAGAAACCGACAGCGCACAAACCAGGTGCCTGTAGAAAATAATTAAAAAAGCGACAGGAGTCGCGGAGAAGCAGAAGGATTGGTCTCAAAGATCAGGACCTTGGTAGGATCCGGAACGTTGAATTTGGCTGAACACAGCTAGCCAGAAACGAACCGAGCGGCAAGCGAGCAAGAGCGAGCGGCCGACGGAGAGCGAGCGACCAACGGAGAACGTGTAAGCGACGGAGAACGAGCGATCAACGGAGAGCGAGCGGCCGACGAAGAACGAGCGGCCGACGAGGAGCGAGCGGCCGACGAGGAGCGAACGACTGACAGAGAACGAGCAGCCGGGAGAAGCAGCGCGGCAAGGGAGCAGCGCGTCAACGGCGGCAGAGGCGGTCAGCGACAGCAATACAAACACGAGCGTAAGGCGAGATGCAGCTACTAATGTAAGTCAGGAAATTCTTTTTTTTTATGTGCGAAAACCGGGAAGTAGCGGACGAGTTAACACCGATTAACAGTGGTGAATTTAGGTTAGAATTGCCTAGTTTCAACGTACCGGGCAAGACGCAAAATAAATCGTGGCTACATTCGGAACCGGCAAAGCGAACGTTACAACATTTAAAAACGAAAGAAACACAGAGCGATTCGTGTCAGACTAGAAAACTTCACAGTATTGAGAGGTCCGGTCGAGTTCGACGAAATTTGGTTCTTGAGTTTAGTAGCGGAAGAGGTAGCACGACTGAGAACAAATTACAAGAGAATATTACGGTAAACCGCGAGTTTACATTTGATGTAGACGAGAGTTTACTTCCTCAAGTAAACTCTGAACCGAGAAGACGGAGGCCTTACATTAGCCGGACTCCGAGTGACGTGTCCAAACGCGGAGAATTTTCGTTAACCTCATACGATAGTAGTGTATTCGATTCGAAGGAAATACATACGGAAATGGCTCACGCGCCAAACGACTCGTTGGACAAACGACTTGATAGAGTACATCAAAAACAAGCTGACGTAGACAGAGAGATAGACCGAATGCGGAGTGAGTTAGGAGGTAGACAACCCCTCCAAGGTGCAGCGGGCTTGAACAGACCCGCAGGCGAGGTCACGGAGGCAAATAGAAACCCCAATGACTCCTCAAATACTTTGTTTATGCGCGAGTTGATGCAGGCCTTTCGATAATTGCAAACTGAAGTGCGAGGTCTGAAGCGGCAGGTAGTGCGACGCCGTACCTCACAAGTGTACGAGGACGACGAACCGCTTAGACGTCGCACAAGGGCAGACAATGTAACGCGAGAACGCGATAGCGCGCTGGACGTAACATACGCACGGACGGTGGCGGACGTAAGAAATCAAACGGCGCACTTGAGTAATTAAATGTTAATGACAGAGGCGCGTGCAATGATACCAGTATTCGACGGCAATACGCAGACGCAGTTACGCGAGTTTATAAGTGCGTGTACTTACGCGATGAAAAATATTAACCGCGTAGACGAAAGAACGCTATTAGAAGCAATACTGTGCACCAAACTAAGGGGACAAGCTTTGCTGGATTTTGAAACGCGAGATATTCACAGTTTCGAACAACTAAAAAATGAGTTAGAAGCAACGTACTCTGCTAAAAAGGGTACGACAGAGCTAAAAATTGAGTTCAGTTCTCTAAAGCAGAAAATGGGGAAAAACGCGCTAACGTTTGGACAACGCGTAAACCAACTTGCCATGGAGCTTTACGAATCCATGATTGAAGGAAAAGCGCGGATCAATGAACAAAAAAGAATTATCTTGGAAACGATTGAGGAAGAAGCCTTGCATCATTTCCAAATCGGTCTAAAAAATGACCTTAAATTAATAATAAGGTCACGCAATTACAATACGATCCAAGAAGCAATAGCGGGAGCAGGTGCGGAAGAAAAGGCCGCGGGAACGAACAAATATCGAGTACTGCCACAACCACAAACTATTAACAGAAACCATAATTGTTACAAATGCGGGAAAACAGGGCATTACGGGCAAGAGTGTCGCTCAAGCCAAAACAGTTTACCGAAACCCGAAGAGCGACGGATAAATGCTACGGAAAAATATTGCAATTACTGCGAAAAGGCGGGGCACAAGAGAGATGAGTGCTGGTTGCTCAACGGAAAAAATAAAAGCGAAAAAAAGCCGAGAGAAAAAGGGAAAAAATTTGTTAAGTACAATAAAAGCAAAGTGAATACGTGCGAAGATTGTGATTTTTCAAGTAGTCATGAAGAATGCGACCACAGAAGAAAAAATAAGGCAATAGAAGCAGCAGAGCTCCATGTGACAGCGGTAGACACAAACCATGCAAGTCTAGACCTAGTGAGCGTACCGATTGTTGAAACGAAAAGGGGCGCAGCCGAATTGTTATATGATACGGGTGCGACTATATCACTAATAAAAGTAAAATATTTGAAAAAGAAAACCTTGGTTGAAAAATTAAAAATGAAATTGACCGGAGTAACGGGGCACACCGCGCGCGTAATAGGAAAATTTAATGCAACAATTCAGTTAAAAAATAACACATTAATACATCCGATTTACGTAGTGCAAAACGATTTTCCGATCAATTACCAGAGAATCCTAGCAAACGATTTTCTTAAAAAATATCCCGCGATACCGTGTCTTAAAAAAGAAGAAATAGTAATTGGAAAAGATTCAATGGTCTTGTATCCATATCACGCGATAACGTTACCACCGCGGTGCGAGACGATAATACGGGCATTTACAAACGTGAATCACGTGGGTGTCGTGCAAGCGAAAGAAGAACAGCCGGGAATCTTTATCAAGAGTTGCTTAGTGCAACCCAAGAACAATGTATGCCCCGTGAGTGTGATAAACACCACGGAAAAAGAAGTGAAGATGCGAATCCCACATGTAACGCTAGACAAATTGCAGTTAGATATGCAAGAAGCGAAGGCACAAGTCGCCAAGGTAGAGATAGAAAAATCAGAAATAGAGCGACAGGAAATAATGAAAGCCTCATTGCGCATGCAACACTTAAATCAAGAAGAAGAAAAAAGTTTTAAAAAAATTTGCGAGGAATATAGCGACGTATTTCATCTCCAGGGAGAGACACTGACCTGCACTAACGCGGTATCGCATTACATACCGACGAAGACGGACTGCAGACCGATAAACGTACGACCATACAGACTACCTGACAAACACAAGCGAGAGGTAGATAAGCAAATAAATGAAATATTAGAAAACGGTCTAATTAGACATTGCACGAGTCAGTGGAACGCACCACTATTAGTGGTACCGAAAAAATTAGACGCGTCCGGAGTACGAAAGTTACGCGTCGTGATCGAATTCCGAAAACTGAATGTCGTCACCGTAGGAGACTCATTCCCACTTCCTAATATAACTGATATACTAGATCAGTTAAGAAATGCGAAATATTTTTCCACATTGGATCTTGCTTCGGGGTATCATCAGATTCCTATGGCCGAGGAAGATAAGCAAAAAACGGCGTTTTCTACGTCGTATGGGCATTTCGAATATAACCGACTGCCATTCGGATTAAAAAATGCACCCGCCACGTTCCAAAGATTAATGAACACGGTACTGGTAGGGATGCAAGGTGTTAAATGTTTCGTGTAATTAGACGATATTGTGATTTACGGGGCAAATTTAAAGGAACACAATAGCCGGTTAAAAGAAGAAGTAAAACGATTAAGAAAAAGTAAGTTAAAGTTACAACCCGATAAATGCGAATTTCTAAGAAAAGAAGTCACGTATTTAGGGCATATCATAACGGAAAACGGCATTCTACCCGACCCAAGATAGACGCGGTGAAAAATTTACCACTACCAAAAAAGTTAAAAGAGGTGCAAGCATTTAGTGGTTTGGCCGAATATTACCGCAAATTTATTGACAAATTTTCAAAAATAGCGAAACCATTGACACAATTAACACGTAAGGAAGCAAAGTTTGCGTGGAGCGCAGAACAGCAAAAAGCGTTCAAAATTTTAAAAGAAAAATTACTTACGGCACCTGTATTAGCGTATCCCGATTTCAATCGCGAGTTCATCGTGACGACAGACGCGTCAGGTTACGTGGTCAGAGCGGTCTTATCGCAAGGCGACGCGGGGGGAGATAAGCCCATCGCGTACGCGAGTCGCGTGCTAAACAAGGCGGAACGAAATTATAATACAACTAAAAAGGAATTATTAGCAATAGTATGGGCCGTTAATCACTTTAGACCGTATTTGTATAGTACAAGGTTCAAAATAATAACAGACCACAAGGCTCTCGTGTGGCTATTTAACGCTAAAGATCCCGGCTCGAGATTTATACACTGGAGATTAAAGCTCGAAGAGTACGACTACGAAATCGTACACAAGAAGGGAAAAGCAAATGCAAACGCCGACGCGTTAAGCAGACACCCGATAGATGAAGCATTACACGTAGAAACACCACACGCGAGTAGAACAAGAGTAAAAAAGAACGTAACAGAAAGTAAGACAAAGAAAAGCACAAACGCGAACGCAACAGTGAAAAGTATAAACGCAAGCGAGATAGAGGAAAACGCAAGCGAGATAGAAGAAAACGCAAGCGAGAGTGAGACAGAAGAAGACGCAAGCGCAAGTGAGACAGAAGAAAGCGCGAAAGCAAGAAAGATAACAGACAACGCAAGTGCAAATGAGAGAAAAAGAACTGCAATCAAGAATAAAGCAGAAGAACTCACAGACAAGAAAGAAAGAGAATACACAGAAAAAGAGAAACGGACAATATTGTATGAATACCATAACACACCAATCGGTGGTCATCAGGGCATTGAACGGACAGATAAACAAATCAAGTTACTTCACAATTGGCCAAACTTAACTAAAGACGTGAAAAATTATATAAAAAAATGTACATTTTGCCGAAGAAACAAATTAGCACGTAAAGTTAAAATGCCGTTAGTAATAACAGACACGCTACGTAAACCGTTCGAAAAATGCGCGCTGGATATAGTGGGACCGTTACCGATTTTGAGCAACGGAAATAAGTATCTATTAACATTTCAAGATATATTGACGAAATTTAGCAAGGCTATCCCGATAGCCAATCAAGAAGCGAACACCGTTGCAAAAGAATTTGCGATAAAGATAATTTGCGAGTATGGAATTCCGGGGGTAATTCTCACTGATCAGTGTACAAACTTCGTAGGTGATGTATTTACAAATACATGCAAGTTATTAAAAATTACCAAAGTGCAAACAACCGCGTATCATCCACAAAGTAACGGAGCTCTTGAGAGATCGCATCGAACGTTAATCGAGTATATTCGACATTTTGTCAGTGACGAACAGACTGACTGGGACGAGTGGATACCCTACGCCATGGTCGCGTATAACACTACACCACATACCGCGACGGGATTCACACCGTTCGAACTAGTCTACGGGAGACAAGCCGAACTCTCGACAACATTGGCAAAACCACCCGAAAAAACTTATAATATGGAAGACTACGCTCACGAGTTAAAAGACAGAATACGTGCTGCAAACAAAATAGCCAAAAAAAATTTAAAACACGAAAAGATAAAAGCGAAAAAACAATACGACAAACAAGTAAAAGCGGTACAATTCAAAGTAGGAGACAAGGTCCTCCTGTTTGATGAAACGGTAAGACGGGGAAGATCGAAAAAGCTCGAAGCGTTATGGATCGGACCGTATGTAGTAGTCGAAAAAATCTCCGACGTGACGTACGTCGTAAAAAAGGGAAGACGCGCAGTAAAAGTGCATGCAAATAAGTTGACACACTATATGGAAAACTAAAAACTTACCGGTCAGCCTCGTAGGAGTTCTCGTACGCGGGACGCCTCGGAGGGGTCTCGTCCGTATTGCGGTGAGGGTCATCCGCCAATACAGCGATCCAATCGACGACGACCGAACGGCACAGACCGCACTCCTCAGATGAGGACAGGACGTTGTCTACAAACTGGCGACGCACACAACCAGCACATACCATTGGTCGCTCGGTGAGCTCGCACAAAGAGCACCCTGGACCCTCATCGGGCCGGTAGTGGCTTATGCCGGGCCCGTCGGTTATCGGCGGGACATGGTCCCCGTGGTGAGGTTGCCGTGACAAAATATAAATGACCCGGGCGGTGGCCGCCCAGCAAGTGAAGCAAAACTCGCTGGACACTAAAGCAACGATGGGTTCGTAATCACAACACCAGTCACACACGCGAGGCCACGAGGTCTCGACCTCACAGGCTACACAGAGGGGGGCGTTAACCACTGGGTTAGCCATACCAACAATAGAAATTTTAGCAAAAGAAATTTTAACAATAGAAACAGGTAACTGTTCTAAAGACAGAATGCAACTGACGAGACTCATCTCTACAAGCAACCAAGAACAACAGAAACTCTAACGTAAGCAGAAAAATGATACAGAAAACCGAGACTAGAGATAAGACAGACAGCATACGCAGAGAAAAAAACGGTATTGTAAGTCCAACTAACGTAGCAAAACCAAACGTTTAAAATATCACGGTATTTTCTTCTTACAGAATTTTGTTCGTGATCTGCACATCGATCTCCGCTCAAACAACAAACAGCGAGATTGAATCATCCGGGTATACAATAACGCGGTTTCACCACAATCCCGGACTCTACTTCGAAAAACAAGGAACACTGTTAAGAACTGACGAAAAATGGAAATTAGTAGTTAAGTTAGAAACATCTGCGTTATAAAAAAGATTAGAACAGGCACACAGAATAATACAGGTTACGGGGAAAATGTGCGCAAGTGTAGAGATCCGTGACAATAACAAAGTAAGCTGTGAAGACGTTTATTCTGAACTACGAAGTAGAGAACAAGTGGTAACTCAAATTTTCCAACAAATTAAAATAATATTAGGTGCTTGAATTAATTCTCGCTGTTTTTTTTGCTACAAAAACTCATATTATTTCAAAAGAACAATACATAATAGTTTACAAAAAATAATGTCCTTCGGAAGTTACAACTTTTTCCCATTTTTCGGGTAACAAATGGATTCCGCGGTANAAAAATTCAGATTTTTTCGAGGCGATCCAATCATCGAGCCATTTTTTGATTTCTTCGAAAGAAGTGAAGTGCTGCTCAGAAAGGCCATGCTGCATCGACCGAAACAAATGATAATCTGACGGAGCAATGTCTGGTGAATAAGGCGGGTGGGGTAAAACGTCCCATCCAAGTGCCTCCAAGATTTCTTTCACTTGTTTTGCAACATGTGGTCTAGCGTTATCGTGGAGAAAAATAATATTGTCATGTCTTTTGNCATATTGCGCGCGTTTTTCTTCGAGTGCTTGATTCAAATCGAGTAATTGTCGTCCGTAGAGTTCACCATTGATGNTTTGATTCGGTTGCAGCAGCTCATAATACACTACACCGATTTGATCCCACCAAATACACAGCATAACCTTCTTTCCATGAATATCCTGTCGAGGCGTCGATGTTGATGGTTTGCCGGGGCGCACCCATGATTTGTGCCTACGCGGATTGTCGTAATGAATCCATTTTTNATCGCCGGTCACAATTCGATGCAAAAACGAGTTCCGTTTTTGTCTTTGCAACAGTATTTCACAAATGGTTAAACGTTTTGCAATGTCTCTTTCTTTCAATTCATGTGGGACCCAGTGTCCTTGCTTCTGGATCATTCCCATTGCTTTTAAACGTTTACTAACGGTTGACTCATCGACATTTAATGTTTCTGACAACTCTTTGAGCGTTTGACATGAATCTTCTTCAAGTAATGCCTCCAATTCTTTATCTTCAAACTATTTTGGCTGTCCAGGGCGCTCTTTGTCGATCACGTCAAAATCGTTGTTTTTGAACCGTCTAAACCAATCTCTGCAAGTTGTTTCCGATAGAGCATGCTCTCCATAAGCCTCCACTANCAAACGATGACTTTCAGCAGCGGATTTCTTGAGATGAAAGCAGAAAAGTAATGCTTCCCGCAAATGCTCTTTTTTTGGTACAAAACCCGACATCTTCGATGCGATAACAAATTGTGTTCTGTGTACTTCGTTCAAATGTCATACATTGATTCTTAAAGCCTATTGGCAGTACTTTCATATACATTAACAGTCACTTTCGGCTATGTTCAAATAGCACAATTACCGACCTCTATTAGTCAACAGCGAGAATTAATTCAAGCACCTAATAGTAGGGCTTTCGTTACGAAAGCGTAGAGAATTAGTCAGTGGAATCGGCTCGATAGCGAAACAACTCTTTTGTACGATAGACGCGAATGACGAGAAAGCGATCACTGATCACATCAACCTAATAGAAAGTAGACAAACAGCCGAACAACATGCAATAAAAAATCACTGAAAAATGTTAAATGCAACCATAGCACATCTGGACGGAGTGGAAAGCATAATCCAAAGTAACAAAGAAACGCTAGGAAACTTCGTGTCGCAAATAATGACGTCGGTAAATAGACAAAACCAGGGAAATCTTTTAAACAAACATCTGTTATCCGTCACAAAGATGGTACAATAATTAAAATCAGACATAAAAAAAATAATAAACCTTATAACAAAAACAGATGAATTCCGATTGAACAAAGAATACAAAGTTTACGCGACACAAGCGGCCATTTACAAGGTGATTTACGCTTTCCATTCCAAATTACAGTAGAAAATTGGGTAAAAATAAAAGAAACTGTAACGGTTGCTGTGTACTGCAAGGGGTCGGATGTCTTCATAGTAGTAAACGTACCGTTGGTGCATGCCGTGGTGCACGAGATCTGTAATGTGATACCTCTGCCGATACACGTGCACGGTAACGTGTTTGCAGTAGCGCGAGTTCGACATGCCCTTATCGCAATAGACAGCAACCGACAGACATATGTATTACTGTCACAGGATCAACTAGAAAAATGTAAAAATGTTCACGGTAGTTACATCTGCGGTAGCGTAATAACACTTTATAAGGTACAGACTAGTTCGGCATGCGAGATACAGGCATACGTACACGAAATAAAACAACTATTCAAATTGTAGGACGACATATGAGACGTCCAACCACACTATTTGGATTCAGTCACAACAGGAACATAGATGGCTGTATTCTACGTTGGGCGAACAGTCTGTAACCTTCAGGTGCGAAAAAGGACCCGGTAGAACGGAAACCTTAGCGGGGGTTGGAGAAGTAATACTGACGAATCAGTGTAAGTTTTCAACCAAAGATATTTTTGTCAACACTAAAACAGTAGTAGAACATGCGCATATTAATACGTACTTACCACAGTTTAATATTACACTTACACAAACAAACGGAACCGTACCACAAAACATACACGCACTTGACAAAGTAAAGTTACAAAATTTGACAAACACCAAAACACAATTGCAGACAATAAGTAATCAGATATAAAAAACTAGTAACGATTTTGACCAAGAGTTTTATAAACAACCATATTTTGTGTATCCCACGAGCATAAGTGCGATAACAGTACTGTTAATAATAGCCGTTGTAATATATATCGTAATTAAAAGTAAAACAACAACTGCGCAACAACAGCAGTATTCACGACGGGTACAGTTTGTCGGTGATGTAAGTAAACTACGACCTTCACAGATAAAACACAAGTGCGAAGGTCGAGGACCCCACGTTGAGGGGGTAGCAACCACACTTCTTTTAAAATCAGTGTGTGGTGAGTGTAAGAAAAACCTCCCCTGTCAGTTTTTCTTTTCCAACAGGGAAAGGATGTTATAAGTCATGTATTAAGTTATGTATTAAGTTAATGTATTAAGTGTTGTGTAATAAGCGGTATTGGTTAAATTCGGGGTTTGGTTACTGGGTTTAGTGTTACTTTAAGCGGGGGACTGGAATCCGGCGCAGATGTCCAGTCAGCAGTCGCGGGGTGATATGCGACCGCGTGCACAAGGACGCACCGGTCAAAGGTTGCACGTGCAGCCAAAAAGATGCAATGGTTTGCATTGCACTTTTCGAAGGCCGAATGTCGCCTGGTTTTCCTCGGCCAATCACAGAGTGATTGACTCGAGGATATAAGCCGGTGTCCGGGCGGAAACGGTAGAATTGTCTAGAGTAATGTCGCGGCCGGAGAAATCTGCCCATCAAAGCATCGCTCGTAAGGACTTAAGATTACGCGAGTGAGTGGAAGTGTAACAAAAGCAGAATACGAAATAAACAAATTTATTGAAAACTTAATAAATATTATAAGATAATAATAATTCTCCTCGGCGTCCTTCCCACGCAGCATCCTCGACCTCACGCAAAGTAACAAAAATTTACCCGACGACTAATTAACAAATAGGAACCAGCGAAGCTCAACCGAGTTTTCCGATTGGGAGAAACTCGGTAAGCACTCGCTTACTCAAAAAGGTATATAAGACAGGACTCTCGGGGCTGGAGTCAGAAAACCTGCTGATTTCTGCAGGAATGTTGCAGCTAATTCGCGACAAGTGAGTCAAGAGCCGCTCATCTTAGAAAATTGGGAGTGCCATGGTACAACAAGTTTGAAAAGTAAAGTTTGGTGCAGTAAGTGCCAAAGCCGGGACACCAAAGCCGCACTGGTGGTCAACCCTCCGCTCCCGAGTACCTGCAGCCAACCCGACACCGCAGCAACTTAACTGTAACGGTTCTATTTTTCGTGAGAAAATGTTCCGTTCTTTTACATCTTTAATTGCTGCGGAGTAGCTCGTCGGATTCAGGAAAAGGTAAGAAAAAGAGTAAACTCGGTAATTTAAAGTAACAAACAAACAAGATTTATTCAAATAAAACAGAATTAAAAATAATATATACAAAAATAACAAAAAGAAAATAGTAGAATAAACGAAAAAATTCACCGTGCGGTGATTCTTAGAATAATGCGTGAGAAAGTCACTATTTTAGCCGGTTCGTTCAATTCTCCAGAAAGAAATATATAAAAAATACTAAGGTATGCATATAGGCGGTGATTTAAACGGCGCGAAAAATAGTCTTTATCGCGAGGAAAGTTTCTTTTTCTATTGAAAGAGAGATTTATATAAGGTCGCGTTACAAACAACTATTTATCGGTTCCTGCGGAAAAATATTTACCACGCCAAAAAGTCACTTTCTTCCGAAAGTAGAGTAGTCGGCCGATTTTTCTATGCTAGGCTTTTCTGATTGTCGCTCTTCGCTTATTCCTCTGAAGCGGCTCCAACGGAAAGAGATGGTTGGCCTGACGGAGAAAACGTTATTCTCCACGCACGGTTTCAATGGAAAGCAGACCGGTGTTTCCGGCGGAGAATTGTGAGATTCCCGGAGGGTTTTCTAGCGGGAAGATAACCGGTTTACCCGGCGGAAAATTGGAATATTCCCCGAGCGGAGCAAAGAGAGCCGGTTTTCTCGGCGGAGAATCGGAAAATTCCCCGAGCGGAGCGGAAAGAGAGCCGGTTTACTCGGCGGAGAATCGGAAAATTCCCCGAGCAGAGCGGAACGGATGCCGGTTTACCCGGCGGAGAATACAAGATTCCCCCTGGAGCGGAGCGGATGCCGGTTTATCCGGCGGAGAATACAAGATTCCCCTTGGAGCGGAGCGGATGCCGGCTTACCCGGCGGAGAATACAAGATTCCCCGGAACGGAGCGGATGCCGGTTTACCCGGCGGAGAATACAATATTCCCCCTGGAGCGGAGCGGATGCCGGTTTACCCGGCGGAGAATACAAGATTCCCCGGAGCGGAGCGGATGCCGGTTTACCCGGCAGAGAATCTAAGATT
>NW_018020967.1:44586-49925 GCF_002006095.1 Pseudomyrmex gracilis | reverse complement strand
GGTGTCGAATAAATCTGTGTCGAATCGAGCGGTGTCGAATCGTACTGTGGTCAAACGGAACCCGCCCGATTAAACTCTCGAAGAGCGTCTCGAGTGTTTCGTCCGGCATCTCGGAATATCTCTCCGCAATGGCTCGTTCGGAGCTCATTGTGGCGAATAGTGCCTTGATGATTTTTCCGGCGGCTTTTATAGTCCGGGAGCTGTTGTTTTTCGGGTGTCCGCTCTTGATCTCTATTGTTGATGCTGCTCGCGGTTCGTTTTCGTCTGTCTCTGTCTCGTTACCGCTTTCCTCGTTGTTGTTTGGATCGTTCGGTCGTAGTCTCTGTAAGTCTCTCACGTGTACGTGTCGGTGCCATTTGTTTTGTCTGTCTTGTAGATCCGCGATCACTAGAGAGATGTATTTTTTTACTTTTAGTGGCCCGATATAACGTGGCGCGAGTTTTGCGTTGAAATCTCGCGCTTTGTTAGATAGCGGGTACACTCGTTTCCACACTTTTTCTCCTATTTCCGGTCTCCAGTCTCGTCGACGTAAGTCGTAGTGTCGTGCCTGGTGTTGGAATGTTCGAGCAAAATGAATTCTGACTAGCTCGAATGCATCTTCTAGTCGCTTTTTCAGTACGTGTGGTGCGGCTGCGGCGGCTCGTGGTGGACGGTCTTCGGCATTCAGGCGTGCTAATTCTCTCCCATGGTTTAAGTAGGCTGGTGAGTATCCGGTCGAGTCGTGACGCGCCGTGTTGTAGGCGAATTGTAGCGCTGGGATTTTCTCGTCCCATTTTTTCTGACTATGCGTGATGAATTGCGCTATCATCGTCTTAATAAAACTGTTCATCCTCTCTACTGGATTACACTGCGGTGTCCTGGCTGGTGTAAATCTGTGATGCACTCCTAGACTCTGTAACATTTTGAACATTTGTTTAGAATTTAATTGCGTGCCATTGTCGAAAATTACTTCTTCCGGGCAGCCATGTCGCAGCACGATTTGTTCATAAAATGTTGTCGTTACAGCCGACCCGGTGCCCTTGCGGAGCGGTTTTACCTCCACCCATTTTGTGAACCGATCTTGCATGACTAGCAACCAAATGCATCCTTGGCTTGACCTTGGTAGTGGGCCAATCAGGTCGATGGCTACCTGTTACCAAGGTGCATTCACTGGCTTGGTGTGGAGTTTTCCCGCTGGTTTTGTCGGTGGAATCTTGTGCCGCAGACAATTTTTGCATGTCCGGACATATTTTAGTATATCCCGGAACATGCTTGGCCAATAGTATAGCTGAGCCACCCGTGCTATTGTCTTTGCTGTCCCTAAATGACCCGCGGTTGGTTTGTCATGGAAGCGTGCAATAATATCAAGTCGTTCTCCCGTGGAAATGCAACGTTTCCACTGTTTCTCGGGTTCCGTTTCTCGAAAATCGAGGCTGTGTAGTACGTGTCTGTACAGTTTCCCGTCGCGGATTTGATAGTCGGGTAGATCCTCTGGAGATTCTTTCAACTTTGTCATGATTCTATCGTGCCATTTGCATGGTCTATTGGCCTGGATGTTGCACAGCTCATTTTTTCGAGACAAAGCGTCTGCTACTTTGTTTAGCGCGCCTTTCCGGTACTTCATCTCGAAAGTGTATTGCTGCAGCTCGAACAACCACCTTGCTAACCTGCCGGTTGGTTCCTCTAGCCGTTGCAACCATTTCAGCGACTGGTGGTCGGTTATCACGACGCATTTGTACCCTTCCAGGTACATTCTCATTCGCCGTATACCCCAGACAACGGCAAGACATTCCAGCTCGGTTGCGCTATAGTTTCTCGGCGCTGTTGAGCGTTCGACTGGCGTACGCGATTACTCGTTCGCCCTCCTCCGAGTTCTGCGTCAACACTGCCCCCAGTCTGTGGGTACTAGCATCTGTTTGTAATATGAATTGTTTCGTAAAGTCCGGGCATGCTAGTACTGGTGCGGTGATCAGTATTTCTTAAGTTGCTGGAATGTTTGTTCTTGCGCGTCTTCTCAGTGACATTTGATATTTTTCCGGGTGAGCTGTGTTAACGGTGCCGCGATTGATGCAAAATTTTTTATAAAACGCCGCTACCAGGCGGCCACTTCTAGAAACTGTCTCACTTTTATAAGATTTGTTGGTGTTAGCCATTTCGTGATTGCCACTATTTTTTCCGGATCAGTGTGGATTCCGTGTTGGTTAATCACGTGTCCGAGGTATTTTAAGCTTTCCCGGCCGAATCGGCACTTGTCTGGATTTGGCTTTCATTTTGCGTTTCGAAGACGCCGAAACATTTCTTTCAGCAGCGTAAGGTGTTGTTCGAACGTTTTGCTGGTGACTATTATATCATCTAGATAGACCAACACGTGCGGTTCTAGTTCCGGTCCCAAAATTGTGTCTAGTAGACGCTGGAATGTTGCCGGTGCCGCGTGCAGGCCGAACGGCATCACCCGGAATTGCATGAGTCCCTTGCCTGGTACGGTGAATGCCGTTAGTGCTCGGCTTTCTGGTGTCAGTGGGACCTGCCAGTAACCGCTTTTGAGATCGATCGTGGACAAGTACCGAGCGCCTCTCAATTTATCCAGTGTTGCTGGGATGTGCGGTAGCGGATATGCATCTTTTTCTGTGACTTCGTTTACTTTCCTGAAATCAATGCAGAATCGGTACTCTCCGTTTTTATTTTTCACTATTACTACTGGTGAACTCCATGCGCTTTTGGATGGTTCAATTATTCCATCCTGCAGCATCTTGTCCACCTCTGTGTCGATTACCGCTTGCATCGCCGGGTTTCTCGGTCGGTATCTTTGTTTAATCGGAGTTTGATTTTTTAGTCGGATTTGATGGTGCAAAATACTTGTTGGTCCTCTGACATTTTTGAATTTCTGGAGTTCCTTGTCCAGAAATTCCTCCAGTCGTTGCTTTTCTCTTTCTGCTAATGGCGACAGTCTTTCCGCCATTGTTAAAATGTCTTGGGTTTGCTTTTTTTGTTAAAGAATTTGTTCTCCTGCTGGGAAAATTGGCAACTCCATCTTGTGCCATAAGTCTGCTCCAATGAGCATCGGTGTTGGTAGTCCTGGTATAACTAAAAATTTGTGCTTGTATTTTTTTTCTTCGTAGGAAATTTTTAGTCGGTATGCCTTTTTGAGGTTCGATTGATTCCCGTCGGCGACCGTGATCCCTGTATCTGCTGTTTTTTCCGCGTAGCCATGTTTCTCTGCTAACTCTGCGGCCTCACTATTGATAAACGAGAGATCTGATCCGGTGTCTATAAGCGTCTCAATCGTGTTTCCATGGAATTTTATCCATATATATGGCCGCGGTTTAAAATTTATTTCTGACCGGACCGGATCGCTGCGGCAGTTTCCCCGGTCCGTGCAGCGTTTCCCGACCGCGGGTGACAGTCTTTTGTCAAGACTCCGTCTTTGCCGCACTGCGAGCAGAATTTTCTGGCTGGTCTCTGGCACTGCTGTCGCGTATGGCCTCGCTGTTTCCAGCGCCAGCAGCATTCTGCTCGGTTATAGACTGCCGCTGCGATAGCTGCCGGTGGCTTCCGGAATTCTCTTTTTTGTTCTTCCAGTTCTTCGTACTCGGCTACTAACGCCGTTAGTTCCCCGATTGTGCGGAAACTTCCCCGACGTATAAAGAACTTGATGTAGGGTGCCATGTTCGTATATAGCCGCTGCAGTTGTTGGTCAACTGTGAATTCTCCTGCTCGTCTCATTTTTGTGAGGAGCTCGGTGGCGTATATTTTGAATTGGCTCGTTCTGTTTTTGTTTCCTATTCAGTACCTCTGTTGTTAGTTTTTCCCGGAATGCCGGTGAGAGGTACGGATTTAGAAACTCTCGCCGGAACTGTTGCCACGTGTAGAAGAATGCCTTGTTGTTCCGGTGCCACAACAACGCTTCTCCGCGTAGCAAAATCAGTAATGCTTTTAGTAAGATTTCGTCCGGGCAGCCCGCTGCTTCGGCTAGTTCTTCGATATGTTCGAGAAAGCCGAGCGGGTCTTTCCAGTCGAATTGTACTCCCCATTTGCGCAGTTGACTTAGTGCTTTTTCTGCGTCAGTAGTTACTTGTGGCGGTACTGGTGGATTTTGAACTTAGTTTGTCAGACGATCCTGAGTTACCGGGTACGTTGGATTTTCTTTCGTGAAAGTTCTCAGTCTGTGTCGCAATTCCTCGATCGTTCCTGACGAATCTATCTCGCAACTTGATAGTTCGTTGATCAATTGTTCCTTAGACAATTTTTGAATCCACGCCACCGTTGGATTTTTCGGTCGCTGTAACAGCTTTTTTTAAAAAACAAAATCAAAACACGGCAATTGCTATTAAACTTCCCGTGTAGTTATATAGTAGCTACGAGATATTTGAGTCACTCAATTTCTACCCTGCTGTATTTCTAATATCCGGGCGCTAGGCAACGACCAATTATTAACTCGAAATCACCTGTTCAGGCGCCATGTAACGGTTCTATTTTTCGTGAGAAAATGTTTCGTTCTTTTATATCTTTAATTGCTGCGGAGTAGCTCGTCGGATTCAGGAAAAGGTAAGAAAAAGAGTAAACTCGGTAATTTAAAGTAACAAACAAACAAGATTTATTCAAATAAAACAGAATTAAAAATAATATATACAAAAATAACAAAAAGAAAATAGTAGAATAAACGGAAGAATTCACCGTGCGGTGATTCTCAGAATAATGCGTGAGAAAGTCACGTTTTTAGCCAATTCGTTCAATTCTCCAGAAAGAAATATATATAAAAAAAACTAAGGTATGCATATAGGCGGTGATTCAAACGGCGCAACTAGGTCAAGGCCGTTCGGGAGCCTTGGCTAGGTGTTTTGTTTCCTTAAGCGAAAGATCCGCGGTAACGCTCGAAAACGCGTCTTATCGCGAGAAAAAGTCATTATCGCGGGGAAAGTCTCTTCTTCTATTGAAAGAGAGATTTATATAAGGTCGCGTTACAAACTGTATTTATTGGTTCTTGCGGAAAAATATTTACCACGCCGAAAAGTCACTTTCTTCCAAAAGTAGACTTTGTCGTTCGGTCGATTCTTCTACGCTAAACTTTTCTGATTGTCGCTCTTTGCTTATTCCCCTGAAGCGGCTCCAACGGAAAGAGATGAAGCGGAGCAAAGAGAGAGCCGGTTTTTCCGGCGGAGAATCGGAAGATTCCCCGAGCGGAGCAGAAAGAGAGCCGGTTTACCCGGCGGAAAATCGAAAGATTCCCCGGAGCGGAGCGGATGCCGGTTTACCCGGCGGAGATTACAAAATTCTCCCGGGCGTGTTCCGTTTGACCACAGTACGATTCGACACCGATCGATTCGACACCAAATTATTGGACACAAAATTATTGGACACAG
>NW_018020967.1:39190-41911 GCF_002006095.1 Pseudomyrmex gracilis | reverse complement strand
AATAAATCTGTGTCCAATAATTTTGTGTCCAATAATTTGGTGTCGAATCGATCGGTGTCGAATCGTACTGTGGTCAAACGGAACACGCCCACTGCGGATTACTCAAGCAAATAAGACTCTTGCAGCTTATTAAGTAAAGTAATTGATTTAAGTGGAACCTCACAAATACATTTCACGGGCGAATATAAAGGCTCGACGCAATCAGCAGAACCGAGCCTTGCGCCGAGCCGCCGCGCGTGCCTTGGGCAAAGCTGAGCCGGACAGGCCCAACCGCCCGACGCCTACCACTCCCGAGAAACGTTCAATCATCAATAGCGACCACGCGTATAACAGCGACAACAACAGCAATAATATAAAAAACCCCTGCGATACGCACATGAATCTATCGCACGCGCACTCACATTCACCGACGCATCGGCAACACACACACACTAACATACATCCCCCCGATCACGCATCCGTAGAAACACACACAGACACACATACACACGACAATTTGCGGTATGAAGCTCTTTCGTACTCACCTGTAATCCCCGAATCTCCCGCAGATGCTCAATCCTCCCCTGCTTCTCTCGCAAACAATCCGCCGTCTTTACTTCTTTGCTCCTCCTCTTCAACGCACCCCGAACTTTCTTGTTCCACAGAAAATCCTGCGAATGTGCAATCCGCGCTGAGTCCTCCACCCCCTCGTTGCTCTCTTTTTTCTATACCTTCCACATTCGGGCAAGAACCCGCGGATGACGTATCTTTCGATTCCTTTCGAGCGACCACCCCACCTCGACTTTAAATTACAACACTTCTTTAAAGTAGCTTCTGTTTACCGAAAAGCAGATCCAAAAAGGTCCCCTTTGTAATTGATCCCCTAAGAACAAATCCTTCCGATCTTTTTCACCTAATACCACTCCATCCAGAAAACTCCTTCCTATCAAATTCCCGTATTAAATGACATCCGCTTAGTCCCAGTCCGTCATTTTTATTCTATATTTCCCCCTTGTTCCGCTAAACTTCACGAAATAATAGAAATCAATTTAGAATAATGATTTCTTTATCTAGACCACAAATCGGCGTTTTACACATGCACCCGACATACTTTTATTTGTAAAACCCCGCCGGCGGCCCCTTCACACGCTCTCGCGACACATCCACACGTATACATTCTTTTCTTTGTTCCGGCCTCTGAGCGATGACCCTCCGATCAGTTGTAAAATTCGCGACATTACATCCATCCACACAACACACCTAACTAAAAGTTTGTAACAATAAACCTCTTTTAATGAATAAATTATGTGTTTTATATCCGAATAGTTTAATTAAATCGACCACTCATCCTCCACATCCTTAATTGATCGCACGGTCTCGTTCTTAGTCCGTAGAGTTAAATCTCTAGACTTAAAAAAAAGACCAACAAGCGGGGCCTCATAGAATAGAGTAAGATCGGCATACGCCGTTAACCTGTCCGTGAGAGCACACAAACTCGCTCGACTCTGCCGCAGCGGGATCGCCAACTTGCTGTGCGGAGATGGAGAAACGACTGCTTTTTGTTGCTCCACCATAGCCCGACCGTAACCGTGGGCCAGGACGTAACAATAGAATAAAAGTAATATAGAATAAAAGTAAAATAAACGCATCAGTGAAAGGGATGTCTTAGCAACGCTTTTAAACTTTGCTCTTTGCTCTGTGATTAGAACTTTATCCAATACGTGACGACGTAACTATTTTCATTTTTTAATTTTTGTAACGCCTATTACGATTAAAGCGCGATATAAATGATGAGTCATGCAGCGCGACGCATGTAATACGATATTGATGGTTTATTTCTGAAAGACCCAATTTTGAAACATAAAAAAATCATATATAGGTAAATTCAGCGTAAGAAATGCTACAATTTTTCTTTACAAAAATTTTGAAAATTGAAAAAAAATGACGGGTGGGAGTAAATAAAAAATGTTAACTGAAAAATAAATCTAACTACGCGGTTGTAAAGCCTATAAAATACTATGCAACTTTTATTTGAAACATTTTTTTATATCTTTTACGTTTTGATGATACTCGCATAAAACAAAAAAACCGGTTTTTTTCGGAGGGGTGTATCATTTCCTAAACGTGCAAGAAAGCACATAAAAAAATATTTCTTATTTTTAGCTACTTTACAACATATTCAAAGCTCGTCAAAATTGGAAAGGGACATTTGCGTCATTTCCCTGGTAAAATTTCTAATAAGTATTAGTATAGTGTATTTTCTTATACGTAATTCATGCGATAGAAGACACGTTGGATTTAAAGAATTGAGATAGTCTGTTACAATTACTTCTTCTATATTTTTGTTGTCAGTCGTTTCAAGAGTATCCACACTTGTATATATTCTTTCTGTTGTTTTGTCCAATACATCTACTATTTTTTTGTTTATTTCATTAACATTTACGGTTCTCCCAGATAATATAACATAATTAATCATAGTTTTGTATCTCTTGTGTGTTATACTATATTCGTACATGTCCTTTATCATATTCGAGTTACTGTTCGCTATACATTTTTCTGGAATTTGAATATTGTTTGAGTGATCATTCAAAGAACCATTACCTAGATCTAGCAAAAATTGTGCAAATTCATTTTCTTCTGGTAAAACTCTTATATTTGGGCGTGTTCCGTTTGACCACAGTACGATTCGACACCGATCGATTCGACACCAAATTATTGGACACAAAATTATTGGACACAGAT
>NW_018020967.1:20580-32473 GCF_002006095.1 Pseudomyrmex gracilis | reverse complement strand
CGTGTTCATAAAGTGGTGTGCACCACAGTTTCTAACACTATCGGTTCTTCACAAACCGTCCGTTTTTTTGCTTTTAACACTGAAAGGTTGAATCGTGGCAAATACGTGTTAATTTGTTCACCGTTTACCACCTTGTTGGTGCGAATCGTTACACTGGACGTCACTAACTTACATTTTTCCGACAACTTTATCTCTCCGACTCCGTTTACAGTTTCCGTTGCTTCCTTTCGGTCCTCGCACGATCACCACCGACTCGCTCTTCGGGTTGAGTACAGCCATATACACGCTTTTTCTAGTCTTATTCATATCGTGCGGTTCGAAATCACAGGTTCCTCTTTACAACTGGAAAATTCTCCTGAATTACTAACATATGCCTGCACCTTGCATGGTGCGTTCGCGTGTACCTTGTACACCGATTCTACATTATCGCAGACATATATATTTCCAACGTTTTTATATTTCTCTAGCTGACGCAATTTTACAACGGAGTATGTTTGTTTATTTTCATCTATTGCAACTATCTCGAACTTTACTTATGCGACCTTATAAACATTATCGTGGTCGTGCACCGGCAAGGGCACTACCCTCAACAAGTCGTATTTTACCGGAGCTACTAGTGAAAACTTGACGACGGTATACACATTCGTGTTCTTACAATACACGCTAACCGTGACGTATTCTTTTATTGTTAACCAATTTTCCAGTGTTATGACAAATGAAAAATGTAATCCGTGGGCAGACCAATTATTCGCGTCCTAAAGGCCTTTTATTATTAGTTCAACGGGTACCATCTCTAACTGCGCAAACTTTGCTTGTACGTCCGTGACGTAACACATGATACTTTTTACGTCAAACTCGAGTTCTGTAATCATGCTGCCTAATTCCATAAAATATTTGCTAAGTTTGGCTTGCTGCGCGTAACTGTCTACCTTTTGTGTTATTTTAACCATCGCGTTTTTACTTGTTGTTTCTATCTACGACCTCCTCAATGTTTTCTACGTGAGCAATAGTCGCGTTTATCACCTGCAGCTAATTTTTTACCACGTGCTGTAAAACAGCTTGTTTTTTGTTTAACAACTCTACTTGTTCCGAAACTCGCTTTTTGTTTTCGGCATCCATTGTACCAAACAAAATTTTCGCGACGGAACCTATTGTGTTAACCAGCCCCCTTTGACCACGTTTTTGTGTTTCCACTATAGTTTTAACGCGTTTTACTATTTTTTCCATTTTTTGCAATCTTTGTCGTAACTCCGCGGCAAACTCTTCGCACAGTTCTCTATTCCTGCGCGTTATTGTCGCATTTTCGCACGCCTTATTTGTATAGTCTAACATACGTTCCGTTCGTTCTGTTCTTGTGTATACCGTTGATACGTCCAATCTTACAACTAGTCTCCACTTTTTGCTAGCGTGGAGCATCGTCCCGTATTTTTCGTAGTACACGCCGGAATTGTGTTGAAACTTACGTATGTGGTATCCTTGGTCCTCGGCTTCACTCCACGCGACGCAAAAGGTAAGTACTGTTACTACTTTTATTAACAACATTTTCCTGCAAGCAAAATGTTTTATTTAATACGCCTTTATACATTATACTTTATTTTTATCGCGAACGGTGTCGCCTAACAGGTGGAACTGCGAGCGTCGGTCGTACTCCGAGTTCGTTACTCTGTCATCGAAGCTCTTTATATTATTGCTTATATTATTATTCTAGGACTTACATTCGAGACGCCCTGCTGTCTTTTGCACTTTGGACCATGGCTCTTCACGTCAACGAGCACCAGTACCCCGTTTGTTACCAACCAGTTTACCTCGGTTCTCCAGTGTGCTTTTTGTGTTTTTTGTTTTGTGTTAAACAGTGTAAGTGCTTCGATTTACAAAAGCCGTAAGTGTTCTCCTGTAAACACTAAAACACCGTGTACACTTATTTTAGTACGCCATGTCCACCTCTACAAGCTCCGGCTCTGGCTCCACCGCGTCCGCTCGTAGCTGAACAACCAGCACACCCTTAGTGACCTTTCCGAGAACGACACACAAGTTCGTCATCACCAGAGTGGTGCCCGTCATCACTCTTGACGGCGATGACAATTCCTCAAGGAACCCCACTCCGGAGAGTGCGGTGCCCCGCACTCCGGAGGAGTCGTCACCCATGTTGTGATTACGGGGAGTTGTAGGACTTGGTGATGAGAAAGATTCTTTTAAAAACTGACTAAGTTTATTAAATATCACTTTTACAATTCTTTGTACAATTAACGCACGCTATATCTGACTTTTAGCCGTTGCTATACTGCGGTACACTCTCCNCTGTATCATACTTATCACTACGCTTAACAAGCAGATTTCATTACAAGGAAATGCTGCTTGTTACTTTTTGAAACAAAACCGGGTCGATTGAGCAATGATGCGTACTTACCGCAATTGCTCAATGGCCCGAACAAAATTAGAACTAAATTTCACAACACCCACCTCGAACTCCGAGGTAGAATTCCTCTGTGCCCGGCCACCGCCACCCGCCTCCCCCGACTCGAAGGCCTCCGGAGTCCCGTCGCTTTACAACCGCTGGGGTAAACGGGGCTTCATTTTGGAGTGGGCTCCTGAAAACGACGAGACCTATGGTGATAAAGTGACGTGCCTGGGGCCCCCGCCTTGTGCGACGCCGCCTCTTGTTGTCCTCTCCGACTCCGACTGAGGCAGCCCGGTAAGTTTCTTTTTTACTTTTAATTTTCTATAAAGGCTTTCAGCCTATTCACGTGCACACTCTGCGTGCGCCGTCCTGCCTTGACTGCATACGTCACGTCTGACGTTTTCGCAATTACCACATAAGGTCCTATCCACTTTGATTCTAATTTCTTAGATTTGCCTCTTCTCAGAGTCTCCTCATAAAGTAAGACTTTTTCTTCTACGCTAAACGCTGCTTGCTTTGTCTTTTTATCATAGTAACGTTTCGCTTTTTCCTTTTCTTTTTTGAGCTTTTCCCGCGCTACTCGATTTGTCGCCCGCAATCTTTCTTTTAATTCTTGCGCGTAGTTTTCTAAATTGTATTGTGTAGACGGTGGTTTTGTTAAGGCGGTCGGTAATTCCGCGCACCTCCCGTATACTAATTTGAAGGGTATAAACTTTGTTGCCGTGTGTGGTGTCGTATTGTACGCGAACATTGCGTACGGCATTCACTTGTCCCAATCCGTCTGGTCCTCGTTCACGTAGTGACGTATATACTCGGCTAATGTTCGATGCGAACGCTCTAACGCTCCGTTACTTTCTGGATGATAGGCCGTTGTCTGTACTTTATTTATTCGCAGTAACTTGCAAACATTCTTAAACAGTTCGCTTATAAAGTTTGTTCCTTGATCCGTTAAAATCGTATCCGGAATCCCGTGTTCACACACAATTTTCGCCGCGAACTCCTTTGCCACCGTAGCGGCTTCTTGATTCGGAACGGGTATCGCCTTACTAAACTTTGTAAGACCGTCTTGAAACGTCAGCAGATATTTATTTCCGCTACTTGTCACCGGTAACGGCCCAACATTATCAACCGCACATTTTTCGAAAGGCATTTTCGGCGTATCCGTAATTACTAGCGGTACTTTTATTTTCCGCGACAACATATTCTGTTGGCAGGATTCGCATTTTGAAATATAATTCTCCACGTCGCTTGTCAGCTTGGGCCAGTCGTACCTCATTCTTATTCTTTTTATTGTACGTGCTATTCCTTGGTGTGCGCCCACTTGTGAATCATGATACTCGTACAGTATCTGTCTCTTTTCTTCTTTGGTTAGCTCTTGCCTCTCGCTCTTCTCTTCTCTTGTTTTCTCGCTCTCCTTCGCTTTGCACGTGCATGCCTCCGCGGGAGCTCTGCTCATCGCGTCCGCGTTGGTATTCGCCTTCCCTTTCTTATGCATGATTTCGTAGTCATACCCCTGAAATTTCAAACGCCATTGCACGAGCCGCGATCCGGGGTCCTTTACGTTAAAGAGCCACACCAGTGCCTTATGATCGGTAATAATCTTGAACTTTGTTCCGTATAAATAAAACCTAAAATGCTTTACTGCCCACACAATTGCGAGTAACTCCTTCTCTGTCGTGCTGTAGTTTCGCTCCGCTTTATTCAGTACTCGGCTTGCGTATGCAACCGGCCAATCCTGACCTACCGCACCTTGCAATAGCACCGCGCCGACCACAAAACTTGGCGCGTCAGTTGTCACGATAAACTCCTTGTCGAAGTCCGGATATGCGAGCAATAAAGCATTAATTAACTTTTTTTTTAAATTTTCAAACGCTTGCTGTTGCTCGTGCCCCCACTTGAACGCTACCTCTTTCTGCAACAGTCGTGTCAACGGCTTTGCTATTTTTGAGAACTGGTCAATAAATTTTCTATAGTATCCTGCCAGACCAATGAACGCCTGTATATCTTTCGTTTTTTTCGGAATCGGAAATCTTTTGACCACCTCTATCTTCGACGGATCCGGCGATATACCCTTCTCGGTGATCACGTGCTCTAAATACGTGACCTCTTTGCGAAATAATTCGCACTTATCTGGCTGCAACTTTAAATTATACTTCCGCAACCTGTCAAAAATCTCTCGTAGCCGCTTGCTGTGCTCTTGCAAGCTCGCCCGTGTATCACGATATCGTCGAGGTACACGAAACACTTCATATCCCGCAGTCCCATTAGGACCGAATTCATCAACCTTTGAAACGTCGCCGGCGCATTTTTTAATCCAAAAGGCATCCTGTTATATTTGTAATGATCATGCGGTGTTGAAAACGGTGTCTTACCTCTGTCTTCTTCGTTCCATTGGTATTTGATACTACCCAGACGCCAAATCTAACGTTGAGAAATGCTTTGCATTCCCAAGTTGATCTAATATTTCTGCAATATTTAGTAGTGGAAAAGAATCGCCTATCGTCGCCTTGTTTAGTCGTCAAAAATCTACGACTATTCTTAATTTTCTCACGCCGGACGCGTCCATTTTTTTCGGAACAACTAGTAAAGGCGCGTTCTACTGACTTTCACTATCGCGACTTATTCCGCTTTCTAACATTTCCCTGATTTGTTTTTCTACCTCTTGCTTATGCTTCTGCGGTAACCTATATGGCTTAACGCTTATCGAAGTGGTGTCAACTCTCACAGATTTCTTATGCTTCACCGCGCTTGTTTTAGATAACGGCTCCTCTGCAAGATAGAATATATCTTGATACTCTTCGCATTCCTCGTACAATGTTTCTTTCTCTTCTTTATTTAAATGCTTCACTCGCAGTGCCTCTTTTACTCTTTCGCGGCGTGTTGGTCTCTTCGTTTTTACGCTTACGTTTGCTATTTTGCTACTTGTCTCACTCTCTTCTTCAAGCGCTTCCAATTTAACACGCGGTGTGCCTATTGTTACCGCTTTTTCCGTAGTATTTACTATACTCACGGGGCAAAAATTTTCTTTCGGTTTTATCAAACAGCTTCCTATGAAAACTCCTGGCTGCGTTTCTTCCCCTTGTACTATTCCAATCTGATTACTATCAGTAACAGCTTGCACAATTGTTTCGCTACGAAGTTGCAATTTTACATTTTTATATGGGCGCAATTGCAACGTATTTTTTCCTAGCGAGAGTTTTCCCGCTTTGTAATCCGGCTTGGCATTGTGCTTCTTTATAAAGTCATTTCCTAAAATGTCCTGATACCTAACCGGAAAATCGTCTCTCACAACATAAACTGGATGCTTAACTCTTTTGTCTTTTAGCTGTATGGTTGCTGTGATTTTCCCTATGACGCTTGCTTGATGCCCTGTAACGCCTGTTACTTTCATGCTCGTCTTCTCGGCTGGCGTTTCCTCTTTTAAATATTTCTTTTTAATCAATGATACTGTAGCTCCTGTGTCATAAAGCAATTCTACTTCGCCTTTCTTTGCTTTTCTCATCGATACAGTGACTAACAAGTAAGTCCAAAACTGCTTGGGCAGCGTTTAGCTGGGCTACCTGTACCTCTGCTACTGACACGGATTTTTTCTTTTCTTTTCCGTTGTCCTTTTCGTCACTCGATAACTCGCTATTGTCACTTCGGCTTTTCTTTTTCCTGTCTTTTGCCGCACATATGGCTTTTACAGCTCCTTTTTTATTTTTTCTGCCTTTCAGTGACCAGCAATTTTTTTTGATATGCCCTGCTTTTTTGCAATAACTGCACGTTTTGTCCACAGCATTTACTTTGCCACTGCTCGGTTTAGGCAATGCCATTCTGTTTGATCGGCACTCTCTTCCGTAGTGTCCGATCTTTCCGCACTTGTAGCACGCATTTTTCTCCTAATTTTTTCTCATTTTTTGCTTTGCTGCAAAATTTTCACCGTGGCTGCTTTGTGGCACCGCCACCTTTTCCTCAGAGCTTGCTGCGTTTATTGCCTCTTGCAACGTTCCATAGTTGCATGACCTTATTATCAACCTGACGTCACTTCTTAAACCTATTTGGAACTGTTGCAACGCTTGCCCTTTAATAGTGTTCATAATTGTACGTTTCTTTTCTATGGTGTGCCTTTTGTTTTCCACCATAGATTTGTACAACTCGATGGCCGGTTGATTTACTCTTTGACCGTAAACCTGTGCGCTTTTATTACTTTTTTGTCAAAATGTGTTAAATTCTATCTGTAACTGTGTAGTGCTTTGCTTTGCAGAATACGTAGCTTCTATTTCTGCTTTTAACTGTCCAAAATTGCGAATGTCCTTTGTTTCAAAATCAATCAATGCTTGCCCTCTCAGCTTGGTTTGCAATGCTGCTTGCAAAAGAGCGGGTTCTTCCGCAAGGTTGACCATTCCCTCTGCGTACTTGCACGCATTTAGAAATTCTCGAATTTGCTTGGATGATTTCCCAGTAAACGTCCGTATCATTCCGACCACGTCTTTTAACTTTAGACTTCCATTATACAACACGGCGCGATTTCTTACGTCGTCAGCTGTTCGCCCGTACGTTACGTCTAGCTGTTCGCTCGGACGTCTGTACACGTGTCGCGTCATCGACACACTCGTCCCGCGCCCGTGTGTCTCGCGGAGTTCCGTCACCCGTCGGTCCACCGCGTCTATTCGCGAACTTATCATTTCTAATAACCGCACTACCTGCTGTAGCATTACGTCAGCGGGGTTGTAACCTTGCCCACTTGTTCCCGCGGCCCCGCGCCCCGCGGTGCTGCCCGCAATCAACTCGTTTCGCATTCGGGAAATTTCGCGTTCCACTTCTTCGCGAGCCCGGTTTATATTTTGTTCGTCAAATTCTTGTTCCATACTTTTGTTATTTATTTCGGCCCGCTGTCTTGTATAAAACAACTCGCTCTCGTATGAAATTAAAGAAGACCTTTGAGTACCACTGCCCAGGGTTCCACTGTTCTCAACTCTACTGCAATTTATTACACTTTGTAAATGACCGGCTATACTACCGTCTAAATCGAACGGAAATTCTCTTTCTACAATTACATTCGGATTTAAATTTCTATCCTGCCTATTTATTTCCGCGTCTTGATAAAGCGCCGCTGATGCGGTTCTCGGTTCCCGTACCGGTAATAGACTTCGTAGCGACCGCGCTATTCGCTCGGATTGTACGCCGCGTTGTTGCAAACGCCAGTTTCCGAACATATGTTTTCGCTCGCTTTTACAAAATTTATTTGACTTACAGTAGTTGATCTAATTCCGCTTACGAGAGTCGTATCTGCGTGGTGTTGCTGACTCAGCTTTCCTCGCGCCGCCGCTGCCGCTGCCTCGCCGCTTTGCTGGTCCGTTGTTTCGCTGCTTCTCTGCTACCGCTGCTTTGCTTGCGTTGACTGCTTTGCTGCTTTTTCGCTGTCCTTAGCTGGTTTTTCGGTGCCCTTTTTGGCTTTTCCGTCTTAGCTGCTTGTCCGCTTGCCGCTTTCTGCTTCCGGAATTTCCCAACGGTAGATTTTGTTTTTTGTTCTGCTACTGCAGTCCGGCTGCTTCCTTATCTCCGCCTTGTGTCACTGCCCGTCGCTTGGCTTGCGCTATGTCAGTGTTGCCGTGTAACTCGAGACTGTGAGTTCGCGGTGTCTTTCTTTTTCTTTTGAATTTGTGGTTCACAAAACACTCTTTTAATGACTGCTTTTTTTCTTTTTGTTTCAGGAACAGTATTCCAGAACGGGGTTACTTATAATTTTTTTTACTCTTATATATATATGTACTCTTTTAAATATACCCCTGTTTTGACTGGAACTCAATCGTTCTCGTTCTTTTTTTTTCCTTTCTCACCCAGTGTCTTTTTTCTTGATCCAACCGGAATCTCCTGCAGAGTCCCGTCTTTGACACACGGAATAAGAAATCCCACCGTTGCCACCAAAATTTGTTGGATGTCGAGGAAGGTCGGGTGGTAAAGATGAGGTTCAGACCACAAACTTGCATTCTTATTTTTATTGCTCGAATTACAATGTTCCTTTTGTTTCTTACACGGCTGTTTCTCACTGTGATAAACTCTCCGGCTTGCGGAACCACACAGTGAGCTAGCAGTCTAATCACGGTCTCTCTCTGCTTCATCCACGCGATCGATTTATAGTAGATCGATCGCGCTGATTCAGCAGGCCCACCGGTTCTAGCAACGGCCGTGCTAGTTACCGGTGCCGGTGTCGACACATGCTGCGTTGCACTTTGGACAATGCGGCGATGTGTCGCACCCTGTGGCAACCAGCAGTTCTTCCTAGAACTGCTGCCTTCCTGCAACTTAACTAGGTCATTGAGCAATGACAGTGATGTCTCATTACATTGCTCATCGGCCTCATCTCCTTAACTTTTACCTTACAAAAATTGGCGCACAACATTTCTGTTAATGAAAATACTTTAAACTGTTTCCATAAAGTACTAAACTTTATTGATGAATTTATAAGTTTACAACGCGTAGCTTTTTCCTTTACAGGTGATAATTAAGGTCTAAAATCACCACCGAGAAGCACAATTTTACCACCAAAATATAAATCATTTTGCATTATGTCGCGCAATGTTTGATCCATGATTTCTAATATATAACGTGGTGCCATAGGTGCTTCATCTAAAATGAAAACATCTACGAGTTTTAGATTATTAGCTTCTTTAGATTAAGCTTGAAAACAAGACAACAATGGCAATGGCTTCGTTGTAGGTTTGAATTGTTTGACAATAAAGTAAAATTTGAACAAATAAATTGCAAAGGCGTCTTGGCGTCATCCAAAGTTTTGCTTTGTTCATTACGCGATTCCATTCTTTATCATCTTCTATGAGTTTTATCGCCAAACATGCGGCAGGAAAAGTTTGATGCACTTCGTTATTAACTGTTCTTAAGTTTTGAAAACTTGTAGCTTCTCTAATATGTAACAAAAGAATGCGTAGATGAAATTGTTCTATTTGGGATGGATTGACAATACATACGATCAATAGAATTAAAATATCTTTGGTGGTTTTCCCAACGATGAATAGTTCTAACGTTAATTGTAAGTTTTTTAAAAACATAATAGGATGGAATATCACTATATAAATATTGTTTTGCTTCCTCATCTCGAGCATTTAATTCAAAATAATCTAGTAACATTGTTATTCGTTCTGCAGCAAATCTTAATACGTCATTATTACTATGATCATCAATTATTATATTATGTTTGTTTGGCAAATCTATCGGTAAACAAAATATAGCGTGACTCTTTTCTTGCAAAGGTTTACTTAAAATGCGCCAACATGCTTTCACAGGTCCGAGATAACGAGCTTCAATAAAATCTTGAATTTCATCGTGAATTATTGTTTTATCTATATTTTCTTTAATAATTATAGACGCGGCATCATGACCTTTGTAAATATATTTATACAAATATTTTACANATCGTATACTTGAAACTATTTCAACATTAATATGGCTATTAAATAAAAGCAAGAATATTGGATTGAATGGAACAACATATCGGTTTTTAACAACGTATTGCCCAAGCTTTTTGTACAACATTATTTTTTCGACGATATTGTGGATAACCATCATCATCCATCGTCGTTTCAGATTGAAATGGTTTTAGAAAATGTTTGAAACATTTATCATTTATTATACACCAATTTCTACACGGTCTATGAATCATATGTTTTATTACAATATTATGTAAATTTTCATTTGTATTAGGATCAGGAATTTCTGCAGAAATAAACTTATAAACTGTTTCAGAATTTTTTATCTTATTATTTTGTTTTAACGTAATCAACAAATGTATGTGTGGCAATCCACGTTTTTGAAATTCAATTACATAAACGTATGCAAGAACTTCACCAAACAATTTTTGTCTAACAATAACGTCAATTAAATAATCTTTTTTATATTAAATACACGAGCACAAATATCTGGTCTATCTGCAGGTTGTTGATTCGGAAGTAAATTTTCTCTAATTTCGCGCCAGTTAGGATTACAAGTCATAGTAACAAAAATATCTGGTTGTCCATATTTTCGAACAATAGCCATTGGATCTTGATAATGTTGCAACATATTACGTGATGAACCCACAACTGTTGATGGAAGTATAATTATTTTTTCAATATGAGCGTTGCTATTATTAGCAGTATTTGCTAAGTAATCCATTAATCCTTGATGAGTCTCAGCTCGTAATTTTGTTTGAGTTTGTTTGCAATAATTAATTCAATTTTTTTTAATTTTAATATAATTATCTACAAGCCATTGTTGAAATAATCGTCTTCCCATGATAACAATATTCAAAGTATCGCGTATAGCTATTCGATATTTTACGTAAGCAGCTCTACATATTCGTTTATTATTATTTTTGCGTCGTACATTATCATGCCAACCTTGATTACTATACGAATAATATATTGAATATATCCATGGTTCTACATTTGGATCCATTGTACTGACTTGTTGTAATGTTTTATTATTTTTATTATAAATTGTGACATATGTTTCCGGAATTTCACTATCCGCTGTAGTAGAGAAAACAGCTGATAATTTATTTACTCTTTGTATATTATATCGACCACAATCAATACCTCTTTTTGTTATAAATCCTAATTGTAGTTCCCGTATATTGTAATTTTCATTTGTATGTTGCATTTGGATCTCTTCGATCATTTGATACAATTGTGCAAAAATATTGTGTTTACGCATCATATTATCTATTGACTCTAAAATTTCTTTATCAAGATTTGAATTTTGATGTAACCGACATTATGTCGCTTCATTGTTATTTACAATGAAAAGTTGACCGTATTTTGGTATTTCATTTGATGCTGGATATAACGCAGTATTAATTTGATAATAGATTTGTCCTTGAATTTTAAAACAATAAGGTCCACGTCTCTGTGCACTAAAATTTGATATATTTGCATTAAATGACGCAAATAAAAATATATTATTGTAAGCACGAATACAATTGTAAAAATGTTTTGATTTTAAATGATTTTCAATAAGTAATTCATAAAGTTTATTTGGAGGTTGGGGTAAAGGATTTAATTCCAGACAGATCCATGATTACAGCAATCATTAAATAAATTACCTTTATTTGCTACTTTTTCAGAATTGAAATGTTTCGTAACACAGAGAGTGAGAAAGAGTGCGAGAGAGAGTGAAAGAGAATGCAAAAAAGAGTGAGAGAGAGTGGGATGGAAAATGAAAAAGAATGAGAGATTGTGAGAGAGAGCGTTATAGAGTGCGAGAAAAAGTAAGAAAGAGTGAGAAAGAGTGCGAGAGAAACTGAAAGAGAATGAGAGAGAGAGAGTGAGAGAGAGAGAGAGAGAGAGAAAGAGAGAGAGAGAGAAAGCATCATTTATTATAGCGCTCCGGGACAAGTCCCCTTAAACGCACCAACAGTATATGTACAGGGGCGGGTTCCGTTTGACCACAGTACGATTCGACACCGCTCGATTCGACACAGATTTATTCGACACCAAATTATTCGACACCGTACGATTC
>NW_018020967.1:15674-20425 GCF_002006095.1 Pseudomyrmex gracilis | reverse complement strand
CGAATCGTACGGTGTCGAATAATTTGGTGTCGAATAAATCTGTGTCGAATCGAGCGGTGTCGAATCGTACTGTGGTCAATAGAGTGTCACCCTATGTACAGGGAGTATGTAAATATATACAATATAAAATATAAAAAAAGAAATAACAATGAGATATAATAAAAATAAATAATAATGAACAAATGAAATAAAGAGAAAAATTTAACTGCGCAAAAACATTCAAGCAAATAAATATTAATATAATAGGAAACATTTTTATTTTTGACTAACTCAGCATTGATAATTCAACAAGTAAGCATGAAGTTGCGACTTAAATTCACCTAGAGACTCAGCGTCACGAATGTAAGGAAACAGATTATTCCAATTAGAGGATGCAGTACATGTAAAAGAGCGCTTATAAGTCTCTGTACAACACTGCGGTACAGCAAGTAAATTGGAGGCAGCTCGTGTCGACCTACTAGAATTCGCACTCCGAAAATGAAAATTATCATATAAGACACTGGGGCATTCGGTCGATAAAATACTATATGTAAGACATCCAACAAAGTAAGCCCTCCTGCTATCAGTCTTCAACCACCCAAGAATCTTGTAATATGGTGTTATCTGCTCATCTCTTCTTACACCAAAAATGAATCTGACATACGCATTAATGGCCCTGTGCAATCTAATGTTAAGAGTTGTTGACATGGTCCGTGAACGCACAACAGCAATAGTCCACATGCGGAAATACAAGGCTCATTATCAGATTCTGCTTCAGCGTTTGTGGTAGATTCTTGCATAACTTCAGCTGATACAGCGTTTTCCTAATCTTTTTGGTGGTGTTAACGGTGTGCTCATTCCACGAGAGCGAGTTAGCAATTGTAACACCCAGATATTTCACTTGAGTAGTGTACTGAACGACAGCACCACTCACTTCACCACAAGGCAGGGTGCTGAGATATATTGCATTCATGTGTCGGTTCGATCCCAGAATGATTGCCTGTGTCTTTTCGCAATTCAGAATCAGCTTGTTCCTGGATGCCCACGCCACAATTCCGCAGATATTTGTGTTAACTCTAGTGATGCCTTCATGTAGATTTTGAGGCAGACAATAAAGATAGATTAATAAATCATCTGCATAGAAGCTGTACTTACAGTTAGAGAGAACATCCTGAAAATCCGAAATGTACAGAGTAAACAGCAGCGGTCCAAGAACGGAGCCCTGCGGTAGTCCAACGTTGACAAAGGCAAATGAAGAAGTAGAGCGGTCAACAGGATCTCTTGTTACTTGTTGCCTTCCATTTAGATATGATCTTATCCAACGAAGCGCCAGGTTGGAGAACTTCTTAACTTTTAGCTTTCTCAAAAGAATAGTGTGATCAACTCTGTCAAAGGCCTTAGATAGATCGAAGAGAACAGAGATAGTGACCATTCTTTTATCCGCTGCTAATCTAACATCATCAAGTACTCTTATGAGACCTGTTTGAGTTGAATGATTTCTCTTATATGCAGATCGATAACAGTCGAATAAGTTGCTCTCTTCCAAATAATTCTGTATTTGATCACATATACCTCGTTTGAAGACCTTGGATATGACTGGAAGAATTGCAATCGGCCTGTAATGCTTGCAAAGCTGTTGGATTTTTAATTTTTGATATTGGACAGATAATGGCCTTCTTCCACGCATCCGGAAAGATACCGTGAGACAATGAATAATTGAAAATATGCTCCAATACAGGCAAGATGTATTGTAGAACTAGGCAAATTATGTTCACCGAAACACCATCGTATTCTGTCGCATTAGTTTTTATCTTGTAGATGACTTTTCGTATTGAGTATGGTGTAATATGTTTCCAATAAAATTCACTATCGTCAAAGTCCGCGAGAGATAGATTTACGTCTTCAGATAATGTATTCCTGTCCAGATCTCCGGTGTGTGCAAAGTAGTCGTTCAACTCTTCCACTGTATACGCCAGACACCTACTAGCGTCCTTAACCTTGATGAGCCCAAGATATTTAAGATGACTCCAGATCGTGTTAGGGTCTTTTGCCGTGTTAAATATGCGCAGATAATAGTTATTCTTGGCAGTTCAAACTAAGTTCTGAACATGATTTCTTAGTTTTTTGTAGCCAGCATATTGATCAACGTTCCGCGTTCTCCGCCATCTTCAAGCACTATCTCTGTCCTTCATTGCAATTTTGATATCAGCCAGGGAGCAGGGAAATTCTTGAAGATCTTACGTTGTATAGAAGCGTGATCGTCCAAGCATTGTAATACATAATTATTCAACATATTAACTTTTTCGTCCACAGATGTAAAGTTCATAAGATGCTCCCAGTTCTTAGCTCGTAGATCCAAAAGAAAATCAGATTCTTTGAAGTTTCTGAAATCCCGACAAAAAATTTCTTTACAACATCCACGTTCTACTCTGATTTTGTAGTGTATATAGATTAAGTTATGAGCTGATAGAAAAGGCATACCTTGCTGCCCAAATCTTGAAATATTTTCTTGCTCGTCTACGATACATAGATCCAGAAAAGAGCTCAAATTCCTTAGATAATGCGTATTTTGATAAGGGATTAAATACTGACCAGATGACTCTATAAACAATAGTAACTGATTACTATTATAGCTCACGACAGACATGTCGGAATTGAAATCGCCAAAAATGACAAAGTGCTTATAGTTAGCTTGCAAATCCAGGAAAATACTTTCAAATTTATTAAGAAAACCACAGTTAGGTGGTCTGTAAACTGTAGCCAACAGAAACTTGGCCGCGTTTTTGATAGTAATTTCCGCCACAATAAATTCAGGCTTGTTGCAATAACATTTTTCCGACGTCTTCAGGATGACAACACCAATTGTGTTTCGAATGTAGAAGGCAACTCCACCTCCACCCCTACCTACTCTGTAATGCCGATACAATGTGAAGTCATGTAGGTTTATCATGCGATCAGAAATTGAAGGCTTAAGCCAAGTTTCTGAGAGACAGACTACATGATAGTTTGAGTTACAGAAAAAATGTTTAAATCCATCGAAATGAGCCAGCAATGATTGGCAATTAACATGACAAATCTGCAAATCTCTCAAACGTGTAATTCCTTTATCCATAATTGATATTAGCGATACGAGCCGTTATCTTTTTATTCAGAATAGGACATTTTTTTGCATCCGTTGCTTCATGTGCCAAATCATTTGTATTGTTAAAGCGCAGGCAGCTACCACATCTGGGAGCCAGTTCTCGCCTAGTACAATCCTTCATTTCGTGCGCTTCTCCACAGTGTTCACATAATGGAGCAGACTTGCATGTTTTAGCCAGGTGTCCAAAGGCAAGACATTTGTACCATTGCAGCACTCGTACATGATCTGCAAACTTACAGGCGCTGAAGAGCAAATAAATCTGATTGCGAGCCAGAAATAAATTTCACACTTCTGGAAAAACATGGAGAGAGAGTGCAAGAGAGAGTGAACAAATGTGAGAGAAAATGCGAGAGAGAGTGAGAAAGAGTGAAAGAGAGTGCGAGAGAGAGTGCAAAAAAGTGACAGAAAGTGGGAGAGAAAATGAGAAAGACTGAAAGAGAATGAAAAAAAAGAATAAAAAAAAAATAAGTGAAAAACTAAAAAAGAGAATGCAAGAGAGAGTGAGAGAGAGTGAGAGAGAGAGTGCGAGAGAGTAAGAAAGAGTGCGAGTGAGAATGAGAAAGAATGCGAGAAAGAATGAAAGATGTAACGGAGCCGCCGTGTTACGCGCGGCTTGCCCGGCCTTCCGCCTGCCGGATAGCTCGGTCAGACCAGGATTCGGGTGAGGGGAAGGAAGAAATTGCGACACGTTTGGTTTCTGCTGTAATACAATGATTCTATATTCTGAAAAACTGAACTATATACAATGTCGTAACAACGCGGAGCTCGAAGCCCTTACAGATTGACAGCTCGCGGCCTGTGATTGGCGCGCGCGGACTATCGCGGGTCGGTCAGCCGACGCGGTTACAGAACGGGATCTTACTTACTAAAGCAAGAGGGCCGCAAATAGATACAACAATGGGGTTTCTGGTTGCGGGGACGCGTAGGAGCGCGGCACAACGTGGTGCACGCGGTCGACGGGCCGGGTCTGCTACTGAGTAGCAAGAGATGTCCAGGTACGCCGTGAGAACGGCGGTTCCGGTGAGCCGTGAAAACGGCTTTTTGCTGGGCCGTGAGAACGGCCGAGGGGACGGTCGGTGTACCTGGGCCAATGCCCCGGGTACGGTCGGTACGAGAACCTTCCGAGTCAGCACCTCGGGAGGTTAACGGTCTGGATTCCTCCCGAGTCAACACTTCGGGAAAGAAGGATCGGGTTACGCAAGTCAACACCTCGGGAGAGACGTCGTGGCTCGAGTCAGCTCCTCGAGCAGGTAATTTTGGGGCACGGGTGTTTTCCGGAGTCAACACCTCGGGAAGAAGGAGTTGTGATTCCAAGTCAGCACCTCGGAGACCTAGGAATGCTTCCAAGTCAACACCTTGGAGAGCGGGATAGAAAAGAAATGGTGCTCAGAGCCGGTTTCGTCCGCCTTATATACGCGGCGGCGGCTTGAGCTCGGTCCAGGACGCGGCGTGCGGTGCGCGCAAGCCCGCGAGTGGAGTTCTGCGCCGGCGCGGTACGGTTTGCGGTTGCGGCGCTTGATGTTTCTAGATTTAAGGCGCGTTCCCATGATTCGGGACAAAGTGCACTTCGTGTAGCACCTTCGGTGTTGCGGCGCGGACTTATTACTACTTTTGAGACGGAAAAAAAGAC
>NW_018020967.1:10906-14623 GCF_002006095.1 Pseudomyrmex gracilis | reverse complement strand
AAATCGGTGTCCAATAATTTTGTGTCCAATAATTTGGTGTCGAATCGATCGGTGTCGAATCGTACTGTGGTCAAACGGAACACGCCCGATAATATGTACATATATTGTGGGTAAAACCTAGTTATAATATTTATAGTGACGGGTTGCCCCGTCACATCCCCCTCTTTCTTCATGACAAAGCCTCCGGCACGAAACGGACTGTGTTGATTCGGCCCTGGTGATTCTATCAAAGGACCCAATGGCCATCCGCTGTTCTGGCCCTGTACCGGCGTTTATGGTGGACCGCTCCGGCGGGTATTTTTAAGGTCTTCGCGGCGACCTCGACGAGGACGTGCCCTGTGGATGCCCTGGTTGTGGCGGCCGTGGCGGCGGCGGTGGTGACGGCGATGGTCATGGTGGCGATAGTAGGGGCTGCGGTGGCGGCAATGGCCGTAGTGGCAGCTACGGCGACAGTGGTGGCCGTGGTAGCCGTTGCGGTGGTTGCGACGGCAGTCTGAGGCCTGGTAACGGCGGCTGGTGTGGCGCTGGTTGAGCCTGTGTGAGTTTGCAGTGGCTGCTTCTGGGTGGTGATGTACGGAGTTGCAGGCAGTGGAGTTATGGACGTGAGTCCCGGTTGGATCGCCTCGGTTCGGCGCCTTTTTTGAGTCTTTGGCTCGGACAGTGAGGTCTCAATTAAAACGGCCCGACGAGCCGGTGTAACAAGCTTTCCGGACCTGGTTAAGGTTCGCACTGTCGGGTCTATCGGGCGTAGAAAAACCTAATCTCGCTCGGTTGCTTTCTTTCTGCCGGTTATCGACGGTGGTGGCATCGCCGAGGAGTTGGTACTCGCACAACATTGCTCAAACAGAGCCTCGAACGTTGTGTCGATGGTGACCTCCTTATGACCCGACATCTTGCTGGTTACTGATCCGGCTTGCATCTTTTGCCACGTTGTCACCTCGGTCGTCATGGTGGGGGAAGTTTTTTTGGGCCTCTTAGTGGCTGTCGTCATCGCGGCGTCGGTGTGGGCGATGTTAGTCTGGTTCACTGGCGCGGCGTGTCCGGCGTTTGGGGTGGGTGGCGCTGCTGCCGCGGTTTGTTCCCTATTCCCGGCGGGTGGACAGGGCTTAACCTGACTGACGTGTATGTTTTGCGCGATCTTCCCGCGGCTATCTCGCAGGTTGATGATCACGGGAGACGGAATGCTGGTGACCGTAAATGGTCCTTTATACCGCGGAAGTAACTTTGCGGCTTTATTTTGTGCTTTGTCGGAAAGCTTATGATTACTTAGAAGGACGGTATCCTCCACGCGCAGTCGCCATTCTCGCCGCCGGAGATATAATGCCCGGCCTGTTTTTGAAAGGCGTGGGCCAAGTTGATGCGCACTAGCTCGTGTGCGGCGCGGAGTTGTTTGATGCGTTGTGATACGCTTGGTGCTCGATTTAACTTGCCGGATGAAGGATCCTTCAGGGATCGTAATTTGCGCCCGTGGTTCAAGAAGGCGGGGGTATACCCGGTAGATTCGTGAGCTGCGGTGTTCATCGCGAACTGCATTTCCGGCAGGTACCGATCCCATGTACGCTGGTTACGGCTCGTATACTGCGCGAGCATGGTTTTTATCACCCTGTTCTGCCGTACTTCGGGATTACACGGGAGTGTGTACGGCGGAGTTCGACGGGCTCTGATTCCGGCGTCGCGGAGCATATCACGGAATTCTCGGCTAATAAACTGCCGCCCGTTGTCGGAGATCAGGGTTTCCGGTGCCCCGTGGCGTAGGACTACGCTCTCGTAAATGCCCCGGGTTACGGCGGTCGCGGTTGCTTTACAAAGTGGCCGGATTTCCGTCCACTTAGAGAACTTGTCCTGTGTGGCTAAGATCCACGTATGCCTGGCACTTGATCGCAGTAACGGCTTAATTAAATCCACGGCTACTATTTGCCACGGGTGTTCGGCGGGAGTAGCGTGCATACGCCTTGGCGTGCTTTGTTGGGAGGGCTTGTGCTTGTTGCACGAGTCGCAGGCTTTGACGTGATTGGCGGCGTCCCGGAACATGTCAGGCCAATAGTATGTCCGGGCGAGTCGGGCTATAGTTTTCGTTATGCCCATGTGTCCGGCGGTGGGCGCGTCGTGGTGTTCGCGGAGGATCTGTTCACGGCTTCTGGTCGGTACGCATCTTTTCCATTCCTCACCGGCGTCGTCCTTATTGAGAAAGTGGAGGATGCGACGGTATAATTGGTTCTGCCGTATGCAGTCATCCGGATGGTCGTCCGGGTTATCTACAACGGCCTGGTACATTCGGCGGTACCACTTGCAATTACCCGCGAAGCCAAACGGCGCACGTTTCCTCGGTGACTTCTACGGGATGTCAGAATAGGGTATCCGCGACTTGGTTCAACGCCCCCCTTTGGTAGCGGATTTCAAAGTCATATTGCTGTAATTCAAGGGCCCACCGCGCAAGACGGCCGGTCGGACTACCTAATTTTTGCAACCTTTTCAAAGCTTGCTGGTCAGTAATTACCACGAAGTGGTATCCCTCCAGATACGCGCGCATTTTTCGGATTTCCCAAATTACAGCAAGGCACTCCTTCTCGGTCACGCTGTAATTCTTTTTCGCGCTGTTGACGGTACGGCTCGCATACGCGACTACCCGCTCCTGCTTGCCGTGATACTGGGTCAGCACGGCCCCAAGCCCGGTCTCGGATGCGTCCGTTTACAAGAAGAACGTCTTGCTAAAGTCAAGGAGGGGGCAAGCTAGGACCGGCGCGGTAGTGAGCGCATTCTTTAGTAACGTAAACGCCTCCTGTTCTTTCTCCGCCCACTGCCACTTGGCCTTTTTAGTGGTTAATTGAGTGAGCGGTCGGGCGCGTTCTGAAAAGTTCTCGATAAACCGGCGGTACCATGAGAGAATCCCCAGAAATTGGCGTACTTCACGTACGTTTCGCGGCGGGGGGATGCGTGTGATGGCTTCCGTTTTCTCGGGGTCGGTACTAATACCGTCACGGGTGACCAGGTAACCTAAATACCGGAGCTGGCTGGCTCCGAACCGACATTTTTCCGGATTGATGCGTAATTTTGCTCGGCAAAGGCGGTCAAATACTTCCCGGAGATGCCGCAGGTGGTCGTCCAGCGTCTGGCTCACGATAATAATATCGTCCAGGTAAACAAACACGTGCGACTCGAGCTCGGGTCCGAGGATAGTATCAAGTAGCCGTTGGAATGTGGCTGGGGCGGAATGCAGCCCGAAGGGCATCACCTTGAACTGCATGAGTCCGCGTCCCGGAACCGTGAACGCGGTTATCGGTTGGCTTTCGGGAGCGAGAGGTACTTGCCAATACCCGTACTTTAGATCTATTGTTGACAGGTACTTTGCGCCACGGAGCTTATCGAGAGTGGCCTCCGCCTGAGGCAGTGGATAGGCATCCTTTTTGGTGATTTCGTTCACTTTCCGGAAGTCTATGCAAAACCGCGGACGACCGTCTTTCTTTTTTTGCAATGATTACCGGCGAGTTCCACGGGCTGTTAGACGGCTTTATTACTCCGGCGCGTTCCATCTCCTCAATCTCCTTATCAATTATTGCCTGCATAGCAGGGTTCCGCGGCCGGTATCTCTGTTTGATCGGAGCGGAGGTTTTTAACCGGATACGGTGGGGTGATACTCTATTGACCACAGTACGATTCGACACCGCTCGATTCGACACAGATTTATTCGACACGAAATTATTCGACACCGTACGATTC
>NW_018020967.1:2640-10671 GCF_002006095.1 Pseudomyrmex gracilis | reverse complement strand
ATCGTACGGTGTCGAATAATTTGGTGTCGAATAAATCTGTGTCGAATCGAGCGGTGTCGAATCGTACTGTGGTCAAACGGAACCCGCCCGATACGGTGTTCGGTAACGGTAGTCGGTCTGGTGACGGCGTCGAACTTCGGCAGTTCGTCGGCTAGGAATTGCCGGAACTTTTTGGCTTCGTCTTTGACGGTAGTAGCGCTTCCGCAATCGTCGGATTTTTGGCGCTTAGGCGGTGCTGGGATGCCAATGCTTAATTCCGCCATTATGTCTACCCCAATTAATATGTCCACTGTCAGATCGGGCATCACGCCAAATAGCTGCACGGTCTGCCCGATCTGCATTGGTATAATGTACCATTCGTGGATCGGCGCTTCGGCGCCATTGGCCAACCAGATTGGCATGGCTTCGTCCTGAGCGCAGTAGTGGTTCTCATGGCAATGCTGTCCGACTTCCTTCGTGATGAAGGAGCGGGAGGACCCCGAGTCCAGTAGTGCCGAAAACTTACGCCTTAGGATACTGACGGTAATCATCGGTTGCGGGTTGAACACAATGTTAAAATTGGCCTATTCTTTTCCGCTTCCGGCCGCTTGCCCGTTTCCCGGCAAGTGGCAATCGCGTGTCAAAACTCCGGTCTTTCCACAGGTGGAACAAAATTTCCGGAACGGTCGCTTACACTCGGATTTTAGATGTCCGCGTTGGCCGCAATTCCAACAGCACTTGCTGCGCTTATATATTGGATTGATCACGGCGGTATCGGCTTCGGCGGCGGCGGTCCTGGTAGAAGTGGTGTCCGTTTTCTTCCGCGCGGTTTGCGCCTGATAATCGGCCTTGTTACGCTCGATACGGTCGTATTCGGCCATCCGATGCAGTAACTGCGCTACGTTTTTGAGATCGGACCGAGGCAAATACATATGGTATTTTGGGTTCATATTCTCATATATCCGGTCTAACTGCTGGACCGCGGTAAGCCCCTCATGTGGTCGCATCAGCGTCTGCAACGCGGTTACGTACGCGGGGAATGGTTCGTCCGGCTCCTGTATCGCGGATCTCTTTATTTAATGCGGCCTGGGTGTAATTCGGGCAATAGTCCGCGACAAATTCGGTCCACGAGTTCAAAAAATCCCGGTTATTTTGATACCACAAGAGCGGTTCCCCGGTGATCAGCTCGGGTAAACACCGCAGCAACTGTCCATACCCGCAACGGAGCTTCTTCTCTCGTTCCAGGAACGCAAATAAATCTTTGCCGGAAAATCGGCACCCTCACTTCCTAACGAGATTCATTGTTACCCCGACGCGAAATGGCGACGCGTTAGGGTTTACCTCGTCCATTTTGGTAGGATCGGCGACACGTGTCAGGTTGGGGGTTTTATCAGCAAATTTGGTCGGGTGGTTGTCGGCGTAGCTTTTCAGTCAACGCAGGTCGTCGATCGATCCAGTCACGTCTATCTTATACTGGTTCACGAGTTTGATTAATTGTTCCTGGATTAGAGTGTGAATCACCGCATTGGTGCGTGGCATCACGCCCTCACGTGTCGCACTGTCAACCGGGCTAAAACTTTTAATATTTTTATTTATACTATTATTTATATTATTTTTCTTTATGTATAAAAGCGCAGTGTTTGTTGCCAAAGTGTTTTATACAAGATAAATTTTTAGTTGTAATAAGTTTTAATAAATGTTAAGAAAATAATCACATTTTATGGGTTTTGTGTTTATTTTATATTCTTAATATTTGATAGTTTGTAGTGTGAAATAATTAAAAGATAGAAATTTCAAAATAATACTTCTTGCTTATATAATATTTATTATACAAATAGTTGTTTTTTGTTACTTATTACATTTGATTTTCAATATATTTGATCTAGTGATTCGGTAGTATCAATATAACTAAATTTGATTTTAGTCTTATATCTTTTATATGTATCCATTTAATTTTCAGATGTATTTTGGCTGCATTCCGATATTTATTGCCAGTATTAAAAATCTATACTTCACGTTACTTTTGCTATAGATTTCCAGTATTGGCAGTGAATATAAGAACGCAGCCTTAGTAATATTCATTTAAGTATGAGAGAGAGAGAGAGAGAGAGAGAGAGAGAGAGAGAGAGAGAGANTTAGTAATATTCATTTAAGTATGAGAGAGAGAGAGAGAGAGAGAGAGAGAGAGAGAGAGAGAGAGAAAGCATTATTTATTAAGCGCTCCGGGATAAAATTCCCTTAAGCGCAAAAATACAAAATACAAAATAAACTATGTAATAGTAATATAACATAATAATAAATTCAACAAACATATACAATATATACAAAGCAAACAAAAGAAAAATAGATAAAAATAAGAAGAAAAAGATGGTAATAATAACGATAACTATAATACAGAGTAAATATAAACAGACAACATTAATTAATTATGTCTATAATTACTAAGAGCAGCAACTATCCAATAAATGGGCAAACATCAATCTCTTAAATAAACCAATAGATTGAGTAATACGTAAATGTGGAGGAATTTTATTCCACATAGCAATAGCAGAGCATGCGAAGGAGCGCCTGTAGATTTCAGTTCGGCACATAGGCTAAATAAGGTCCACAGCCAGAGCTCTAACGCTTCTTACAGAAGTACCACGATACAGGAACTTTCCGTAAAGAGTAGAAGGCTTGTTAGTAGATAGAATTTGATGAAGCAGGCAGCACATGAAGTAAGCTCTCCTGTCACTAATTTTGAGCCATTGGAGTGCATCATAATAAGGAGTAATGTGTTCATCTCTCCTTAAGTTAAAAATAAATCGAATACAGGCATTTAAGGCTCTGTGTAGTCGCAGGTTGTGCTCAGCAGTAATGTCAGTCATAACACAACAGCAGTAATCGATGTGAGGAAATACAAGGGCGACAATTAAATTCTGTTTAAGCTTCTGTGGCAGTAAATTTTTGCATAATTTTAGCTGATACAACGTCATATAAATTCTTTTGACGACATTTGTCACATGCAGATTCCATGAGAGGTTACAGGAGATTGTGACACTCAGATATCTGACAGAAGAGCTAAATTGAACCGTGGCATCACTTACAACGATATTCGGCAGTTCATCGTAGTTTATATTGTTGACATATCTAGCTGATCCCATGATTATTGCCTGCGTTTTCTCTGAATTCAGAGCAAGATCATTGCGTAAAGTCCAGGCTATTAGTGATGTCGGAGTTAACCTTAGCTATTCCATGGGAAAGCTCACGTGGTTCACAATGCAAGTACAGAACAAGGTCATCAGCATAAAAACTGTACTTACAGTGAGATAACAACTTGGCAAAGTCTCCAAGATACAGTACGAAAAGCAATGGTCCCAAGACAGATCCCTGAGGTACTCCGGCTGTGATGTCAACAGGTGAGGACCATTCCTGACTAAATGGGTCCTTGACAAGTTGTGATCGACCTTCCAAGTACGATCTAATCCAGAGCAACGCATGATAAGAGAAGTTGTATTTTGTTAGCTTTTGTAGCAGAATCCAGTGCTGCACCCGGTCAAATGCCTTAGAGAAATCAAATAATACTGCAATTGTGACCATTCTTTTATCAGCAGCCCATCTAACGTCATCCAGTATTCTAATAACACTGGTCTCAGTTGAATGACCTTTCTTGTATGCAAACTGAAATTGATCCCATAGATCATTCTCCTCAAGATAATCCCGGACTTGATCACAGACAATTCTCTCTAGGGCCTTCGAGAGAGTAGGCAGAATAGCAATCGGTCGATAATGCTTTGGCATCGTTGGATCCTTGATCTTAGGAACAGGACATATCACAGACCTCTTCCAACACTCCGGAAAGTACCCGTGAGAGAGTGAAAAATTATAGATATGCTCGATGATAGGCATAATGTAAGGCAAGATGAATTTTATTATTTTGACTGATATGCCATCAGAGCCCGTAGCATTCGACTTAATATTCGAGAATACTCGATAAATGTCTTGGGGAGTAACGTACTTCCAATGTAGTCTACGATCGTCAAAAGCATCGCTCATCATGTTCACATCCGGAAACTCCATCACCTGGCCGACACCAGCACCACCAGGGCCTCCAGCCACATGCGCAAAATAACAATTTAATTCATCTGTAGTATTAGAAAGACGCTTGTTCATTCCCGCTTTAGATTGAATCAGGCCAAGTCGTCGCAGTTCAGTCCAAGTAGCACCAGAGCTCTTATTGGAGAAAATCGAGAGGTAGTAATCATTCTTTGCTGTACGTACTGAACGTTGTACGTCATTTCTAAGTCGCTTAAAGATATCATAAGACTCAACCTTATGATCCCTGCGCCATTTCCTACGAGCTTTGTCTCTTCTTCTCATCGCATTCTTGATATCAAGGCTCAACCACGGCGCCGGAAGATTCTTGAATCTGCCGCGACGGAGAGGAGCATGCTTATTCACACATTGCAGTAAACATTGATTTAAAATATCAACTTTGTCATCAAGCGACACTGAAGAGTCCAAGTCACTCCAATCAATCCTGAGTATATCGCGAATAAATGCAGTTTCATCGAAATTCCTGAAATCCCTAAATGTAGTTTCACGCTCTTGCATACGTTCGGTCAGAATCTTGTATTCTATATATATTAGATCATGCGCCGACAGGAATGGCACATCATGTTGTCCAAAATCATTGATCTTATCCATGTCATCCACGATACACAAATCCAGTAAAGTGCTAGAGTTCATCAAATTATGTGTGGCCCGATAAGGCACAAGATAAAGGCCAGACGACTCGACAAATGTAGTTAAGTGGGCACTATCATAACTGATTGAAAGCAAATCAGCGTTGAAGTCTCCGAATATAACCGAATGTCTGTAAGTTGCTTGAAGATCAAGAAACTCAGTCTCAAACTCCTGCAGAAAGCCACAATTTGGTGGTCTGTAAACAACTGCTAAAAGAAGATTGGCAGCCCTAGAGAAGGAGATTTCAGCAATTATGTATTCCGGCTTACAGCAATAAACTCCACTTGACATTCTGAGAATCTTTGCCCCAAGAGAGTTATGCAAATAAAAAGCGACACCTCCTCCGCNCCTGCCAACTCTGTCGCATCTATGCAGCGAATAGCCATTCAAGTTAAAGAGACTGTCAAATTTCCGGCTTTAGCCAAGTCTCAGATAAGCAGATAACTTGATACTGAGACTTAAGGAAGAAGACATTAAATTCGTCAAAATGAGCTACCAAAGACTGGCAATTGACGTGACACATACGCAAATGGTTATAGTTAGTTCTTCGATTATCCATAATTAATGTTCGATATTTTGTCAGTTATTTTTCGATTTAATATTGGACATTTCTTCGTATCAAAGGCAGAGTGACACAGGTCTCCAGACGAAAAGCTCNTGTTACGCATACAATTTCCACACTTTAGNATGTCTTTCCTTCCACAGTCTTTNGTTAGATGCTCATTGCTGCAGAGTCCACAAGTCGGCTTTGATTTGCAAAATTTAGCTAAGTGGCCAAAAGTCATACAATTGTAGCATTGCAGGACCCTAACGTAATCAGTAAATTTACAAGCAGAGTATCTCAGGTAGATACGGCCTCGTTTTAGCAGAATATTCCTAATGAGAGGAGATACTTCAAGGACACAGCTCGTAGTACGATTATCAGGCTTCGCCGGATACGTGTAGACAACTTTTATATCTATCTTGTTAATATCCGCTAAATTTTGAGCAATAATTTCTTCAACAATCTCCTCCGCAGTCATTTCCACAGGAACATTATACATAATTAATCTTGGATTCAACTTCACATTTTCGATAACNTTCAGACCAGCTTTNGCNAGTCCAGGATGCATTTTGATCGAGTCAATATCAGGAAAGACCGCATCAATTTTAATTCCATTATTACGAGCAAAAGTAACTTTGTTGATCTTCAGAGCACAATCCGATGGCTTCAGGGCCTTACATAACGCCTCTCTCGTGGCTTTCGAAGAATCATAATTTGAATTTCCTTCCTTGGGCACAATTAAAAAAGAGGTTGAAGTAGAAGGAGGCGCATCCAACATAAGACCTCCAGAGACACAAATTTTATTTNTCCTATTACCGGCCACTGATGCGTAAGACAGAGGCTGAGNATTACACGCAAGCTNCTTATTCGANAAGNAAGTCATCTGAGAATCAGTGTTATTNTCAATCAAAGTATCCTTGACAGCCTTTTTTATATCATCCAACGTGAGTAGATCAACAGATTTGTCCTCCAGAATATTAATTAAAACCGAGGAAACTTCAACAAACGCTTCCTTGCATGCTCTGAATGCAGACTCAATGGCGGATTTTTTGTCAGCATGCTCTTTACTGGATAGCAGAACTTTCGCCACTAAATCGCTGTGCCTGTCAACAGAGGCTCTAAGGGCATTTATCTTAGAAACATTAATACGAGTATTAGTCGCAATACTTGATCCACTAGCCACTCTCGGAAGCCTGCGCGTCTCAACAGGAGTACCCCAGCTCTCGGCACCCTCCATGGTCGGCAAGGCAGAATTCTTCTCTGACATCCGAGATACCGAGAAACCGTCAAGCCGTTCCAAGAAAACCACCAATCAGTGAGTCACACGCCGGGATCACGCACCTGCGCGTACGGCCCACAGGCCCGAAACGGGCCGTGATAACGGCGACAAACCAACAGCAATCCGTAAATGAAGAATCCGATTAGAATAGAATTAAGGCCAAGTAGCGTACCTCAAATAATAAATATAGCTGAGCACCAGGCCCAGAGAGCACAGGCAGCTTATCAACTAAAAAAGAGTCGCCCCAAAGGGCAAGTACAGGCAGTAAACGAACCAAATGTAAAGAGCGAACAAATATACGTCAGCACGTGTACTCACCAGAGAGAGAGAGAGAGAGAGAGAGAAGGAACATACGAGCTACGCACGAGAAACAGGCTAGGCACGCTTCTTGCGGATCGGCGGTCGGCAATGTTAGCTATAGCTATAACGAAAGAAAGAGAACGACTATGTATGTCCCTCTCCTTCTACTGCTCAAAGTTGGCCGAAGCTCCGATTGCACACGTACACGCCTGTTTGTCTGTGTGCGTATCCCTTCCACCTGCTGCTGCATGCTGCAAGAGTCCGCAAACTGGCATCTCTGGTCAGCGCCTCAAAGGTGGGTTGTCGGTTCCGAGTCAGCACCTCGGAGACCTAGGAATGCTTCCGAGTCAACATCTCGTAGAGCGGGATAAAAAAGGAATGGTGCTCGGAGCCGGTTTCGCCCGTCTTATATACGCAGCGACGGCCCAAGCTCGGTCCGGGACGCGGCGTGCGGTGCGCGCAGGCCCGCGGTATTCGGGGTCTATCATATATGAGATGCAAAACTAGCATCCTATATGAATTTATAAATAGAAATTTCAATTCGAAAAACACGTAAAAAACGTGAATTTACTTATATATGTGTACAAACATATAAGACATATTTTTTGCACAACATCCTGCGAACGGCTCTTTAAGACTTATTTATTCATTTATTAAGTTTAATAAACTTCATGAGTCCGAGGAAGATCCTCAATTTAATATTGATTATTATATATGTATCAATAGGTAGACTTTGCCTTTTGGAAGAAGTCAAAATATAAAAAATAATTAAGGCAAAAAAACTTGGCGTGGCTGCACCTCAGTCAATGAATAAATTTGTCATGACCGTGTGCATGAATCTGATGATACCTAATCAATAATGCTCTATTAAACACTATTTTTTTTTGAAGCATTACTGTTATACATAAAATAGGTACTTGTGTTTTACTGTTGGAGTATTAATAAATTTTGTAATTTTTATTTTTTTTAGCATATTGAAACAAAGTATTATATACTCCAAGTCAATTATAACAAAGATTTTGTTTTTATGTACACATAGAATCGTCAAGGTAAAAGTAAAAGATTTATTTTATATAAATATTTTTAGAGAAATAGCATTGTTCTCTCTAAACCATATAAGATTTATTTTATATAAATACTTTTAGAGAAATAACATTGTTTTCTCTAAACCAGAGGAGTAAAAGTGAAAATCTTATCAAGTTTT
>NW_018020967.1:0-1871 GCF_002006095.1 Pseudomyrmex gracilis | reverse complement strand
AGGTTTTGTAAAAATAAAATGTTTTATATTAAAAATAAAATACATTTTTTAATAAATACTAGTTTGAGTTTAGAATTTTAAGTTAAAGTATTACGTGTTGTGCGTGTACTTGGCGCACTTTTGTACCTTTTTTTAAAAGATAAGTTTTTTTTGGATAGAGATATCCCCACTTATAGTATTTGTCTAAAAATATCAATAACTCAATGACACAACAACATAAACATATTTATTTCCAATAATGTAAGGAAAAGAATTGCAATTCTGATTTTAACAGTTCTAAGAACAAAAAATAAGGTTTAAGACTATCCGTATCTGACATAACATTGATGGAATTTCCTTGTAACCGAATATGAAGCATTTCTGAAATGGAACGTGTTTAAAAATATTTCTCTATGTCTAAGATTTTGACATCTTCCCAACTAAAATTATGGCCAGTTTCTAAACAATGTTCAGTAACAACAGAAACAGTATTAAAATTTCTGTTGATCTGGTTTTTATGCTACCTTATTCTGGTTTTTAATTGTCTCTTCATTTGTTCCACATATGAAACATTGCAATCATTACAATTAATCTGATAAACAACATCTTTATTTTGACCATGTGTTAAAGTACTTTTAGAAACCTTTATTCAATTTATTTAAACTTCGGAATGCCAAGGAAATATTTTTAGATTTTTTAAAAAAATTAGAGAAAAAATTAGAAAGACCATTTACATAAAGAGTAACAAAATATTTAGTATTCACTGCTTTGTTAACAGTTGAAGAAATGGAAATATTATCTATATTCAAATTTAATTTGCTGTTAATTAAAAATTTAATTCTATTCCTAATGGTCTTAAAAATAAATTGCAAAGGATAATTATTCTCAAGTAGGATTTTTATTATAAATTTAAAATTACTATCATGAAAGCATGGATCCGATAATAGCATTACCTTATCTACTAAGAATACAATGGTGCCAATCTTTTGTGATAACGGATGAGAAGAATAAAAATTCAGATATCTACCAGAAAAAGTAGATTTGTGGTGCCAATCAAACTTTAAATCACCATCAGTAGTTAAAATTTTAACTTCTAAGAAGCTCAAACAGTTAGTATTTTGGACTTCTATTATAAATTAAAGTCTGTCATTATAATTGTTAAAAGTGTCTAATAATAATTGTATACAGTCAGGAGGTACTGTCAAAATAATATCATCTACATATCTAAAATAAAACAAAGGGTTAAAGTTTAATTTTCTCATGACTGATTTATCTAAGTCTTGCGTAACGATATCAGCAATTATCGGAGATAATGGAGAACTCATAGGCATTTCAAAAGTCTGTTTATAAATAACATTGTCAAAAGTAAAATAAGTAGATGTCAAGACAAGATTTTAGGCTTCTAAAAATTCTCTTCCCAGCAAACAATTTGGTTGCGAGATGTCGCGGTTTTGTCGCCAACCGCCGGCAAAATTTGTAGACCAAATCTATATCCATCTGTGTCCTCATTATGATATGGTTTGGCGACCATATCTGTCAAACATGTGAGATGTCAAAATGAAATCAAAATTATAACAAGTCTGCCACTAGCAAAGCAAAGCTAAAATGACGCACCAAATCCAGAACAGATTTGGTGATTGTTTGTTGGCGCCAAAATCGCGCCAAATACACATCGTATCTGTTACCAAAACTGTCAACAAAACAGTAGCAAATACAGATTAAATCTGCCTTTAAAAGCGTCGACAGATTGTTACCCAACGCAGATCAGATCTGTCCCCTAGAATCCAAGTGGAATTACTACAAAAAAAAGGGTGATACTCTATTGACCACAGTACGATTCGACACCGCTCGATTCGACACAGATTTATTCGACACCAAATTATTCGACACCG